>NC_036649.1:4144775-4156920 GCF_002806865.2 Cucurbita pepo subsp. pepo | reverse complement strand
GTGCCCCATAAATTTGGACGAAAACTGAAGTCGTAGCTGGGCCCAAGGTGTCAGCTTGTGGACTCCCAAGTCATCATTGCCAAAGAACAATGAGCCGTGAATAGTGAACAGTGAGCTGATTTTTAGATTTTAGAGCATTTGATATCTTGACCATAATATTTGGGTTTTGGATGAACGATCCTTAGATGGTAGTCACTTGGTTAGCAAAGAACAATGAAATTAAGAGAGAAAGTGCAAGTGTTGAAAATAAACTCATATGGTTGAAATGGGAGAGAAAAAGAGATGGGTATGAACACATTTATGCTTGATTTGTTTCACTCTTTATAGTTGAAAAAGAGTGTAATGGAAGATAACAGCTGATCCCTAATTAACCCAAAAAAGTAAATAAATAAACTAACCCATTTGTTTGTATTTCTAATTCTTTCTTTTCATTTTTGTAACATATGGTTTTGTGAGAAGGAGTTGTTGAGTATTTTATTGTTAAATTGTTTATAATAAAAATAGAATCGTGATTGATAATTGTTATTTTTTAAATCGAAAAAATATATGCTTGAAACTGATTCTGGGTTATTGCTCGCTAAAATTTTGAATTAATAAAGTAAAAGTATAATATGGAAATTAATTTTATGTTATGGTCGTTCGGGTCCTTCACCTAGTCTAATTTTCATAGTGTCTCATGACCTAGCCGAACGAGGCTTTTATCTGGTCATCATATGTAAGGACTGGACTGACTCAATACTAAAAAAAATGTGAGTAAACTTTCACGAAATAAAACAAACAGTATTTAAAACATAACATTACTTGAAACAAAATAGTGTTCATACATGAGTAATTAAAACAAAACACAATAGTTAGAACACAAAATAAGGAACAAACACAAAATATTTCAAAACAAATGGGTTAAAGACGACGGGTGAGGCTTGTCTATGACACTTGCTCCAGGGTTCGCTCCTAGACTCGACAAGCTCCTTATTACCTGAAAAAAAAAATGCAAAATAAGGAAGGAGTACAAGACAGCAAGTAGCCTACTGGGCATTGGCCAAACCCAACGAAGTACTAGCTATGCAACCACAAACATTCGTATTTATGACTACATTGGTTAGAGAATGTTTTCAACCTAAAATCATTAGAAATAAGACTTCAACAAAAAGGAAAAAAAAAAAAAAAAAAAAAAAAAAAAAAAAAAAAAAAAAAAAAAAAAAAAAAAAAAAAAAAAAAAAAAAANTATTTACTTGTCATGAAGTGTTTCTAAGAAGGGAGATTATTCTTACGGATCAACATGAGTTGTTTTTAGCATATTTTGTCATTACCCACATGTTTGTTAATAAAATTTCAAGAGGTCACCAAACATAATATTGTTCGAAACTAAACACACCTTAACTTTTGAGTCTTATGATTGAACCGCCAAAAGTAGGCAACCTTATTTTTAGAGATAGTTTTCACTCCTAGGAGCAATTCAAAACAAGTAACTAATGCGACCATATCATTGAAGATACAAGGAATTGTGGGGGCCACCTCATGCCAAATTTGGATTCCAAATCCTGGTCCAAATTTTAGGTATGAGATTACATCTTAGGAAGCATGTGAGTAAGGAAAAAACATGCTATAAAAAATCATGTTGGTTTGTGTGGATAGTTTTCACTCTTATAAGCAATTCAAGATAAGTTGGTAATGTAGGTATGTCATGGTAGATGCACGGGAATGTCAAGGGAATCAGTTGCGGAATCCAAATTCGAAATCGTGGTCCAAATCATAGCATGGGCACCATTTGCCATTTCCAAAAAGCTTAGTTCCCATTTTCTTTTTCTTAATATATTATTCTAAACATAAAAATCAAAAGATTTATTTATTTAATAAGAGCACGGTTTGAGTTGAATAAATTTATGATCTAATTAACAAATATCTTAACTCGTCCGAGCTAAACTCTAGAACAACAAATATCTTAAGACTTGAAAACACGAAACATAGAATCATCGATAGAGACCAAGTTTTATTTTTATCTTCTCTCTTTTGTGATTTCTGTTGTTTTTTGGCCTTATTTACAGCTACATTAAACTCCTAGAACATTTAGCTACTTTTGATATTTAATTTTTCTAGGACTATCGACATTTTTTCCTAAAACTAAAATTGGTCTGGATAAATATGTCGATAATTGGATATTAAATGTAAATTCCTAAAATATATATTAATACTTGTCACTTAATTTTCTAATCTAAAACCTAAATTTTTTCAATTCATATCCAAAAATTGCAACTGAAATTAAACCATTGACGAAAAAGATAGATTTAAGAACACGACTTGCTGGATTAGTCACCTCTAATGTCAATTCTTCTTTAAGAGTAATAATGGATCTGTGCGATATGGGGACAGATATAATTAGGAGATTCGATCTAACTTATGGATTCTGTCTAAAAGATTTCTAATGGTAAATGATTTATTTAGAGTAACTAATAGAAAGAGGAGTTAGATATTTTTGCTGGTTAAAGATTCTTTTCTTGAGTAATGGATTAGTTTTTTTTAATACTGGTTGTTACAGTTAGGGTGCCTTATTTCGAATCAAAATCTAAAATGAAAAACAAGACTGAAACCATTTTATTGTATAAGGTCGAGGTACTAAAAACATTAGGTTGTTCGCGACACAAAGTCTCCTTCAAACATTTGACCATCTTATTTATTTCGAAAAGTACAACGAAAGAAATTCAAAAGAATAAGAGTCAAATTGATAAAGGATGTCTTAATTTTTAATTAAGGTTGTCTATTATTTTGAAGTTCTATGACAATGAACAATTCATGGGACAACACAAGGAGAGGAGCAATCTTGGGGTTCTATCTTCCTGAAATGATGAGTTTCCTGAAATGATGAGGACCTTTTATTCCATTGTAAGTGAGCTTACTGTTGCTTACTTTTACATCGTCACATGGTAAGTGACGGCTGCAAATAAGTTTGATGGCCAGCGGAGTTGCAGAACTCCCTCTAATGTTCTTGAAGCTCACTGTACTAATCTTAATTTTTGAAGGAATCTGAAAATTAAAAGGAGACAACAAATGGTTTATTTGTGAAGTTATAATGAAAAAATGAATCAAAAGTTCGAGAATGCGATCAATACCTACCGATTGCACTGATTCCACGGACAATACTCTTGGTCTATTAGAATATGGTTGCTAACATTAACCATTATAATGTCCAAAAAGTTCATATTGGTGGCGGTGCCGCTAGCAGAAGAAGCTGGCCACGTTTTGATCCTGACACCATTAGTGGTGTTAACTAACGTGCAGTTCATTACGGTGACACCTTCAACAGGTTCTTCGTTAGTGTATCTTCCAAGACTTCCGATGCTTATTCCATGTCCTGGCCTGCATGTTTCTGACTTCAATTAGGTTGCTTCCATCTCCAAGAGAAATGCAATCATCTCCAGTTGCAATTTTGGACTTTGTGATTGTGATCTTATTTGATCGACCGATGTGTATTCCATCAGTGTTGGGACTGTTTTCTGGTGCAGCTATATATTATGGAACGTGAGGTTGTTGCAGCCGAGGATGTTGATATGGAAGTTCTTGCTATCAAGTGATGTTATTCCCTTAACGGTTGAATTGGTGATGAAGTTGAACCTCAAATTCTAAACATTTTGTATAATCAAATAATATTTTGTGAGGCTAGGTAATGAAGCTAAAAATTTGGACAGAACCCAATGAAATTGCAAACTCAAAAAAGTTTCACTTTTTCACTTGATTGTTTAAAGATTATCCTCTCGAAAATGAAGAACACTTATCAAATTATAAATGTCAGAACATTAGTGAAGACGTGTAAGAGGCCCTTTAAAAAACAGCAAGATGCATGAGATTGAGAAGGAAAGCTAAAGATATATTACTTACAACGGGGAGTTGCGCACAATTTATGTGTTTGTGGCAATCATTCCTTTTCCAAGCTGCCTTTCCTTGGCCATCAAAAACTCCTTCCCCTGATAATGTCAATCTATCAACACGGGCAAAAGTGATCCAATTATCTCCCTGAACACTTTTTGGTGTCTGCAATGTTCCTCCAAGTTGAAAGTCAATTGGGCTATAACAAGGTCCTTCAAAATTCGCTTGCTTTACTTTAAATATCCCTCTCAAAATAAAAATTGCACTAGAACGATTGGACGTGCATGCATCCTTCCATGCATTTGCTAAAGCCTACATTTCACAGGTAACAAAAGTTATAGCAAACAACTGATCAACTCAACTATTCATAATATTGATGTTCATATTGTATATTTACCTTGGTGATGTCAGTACCAGACACTATGTTACCATATCTTTTCAAAGGAAAAACAATATCGGCACTAGATTGAGCATTGACGGTAAGAGCTAACAATAGTAACATCAAAATTGTAGCAGCCAAGAAACTTGATTGGATTGTACTCATGCTGCCTTTGCTTTCTTTTCTTTGTTATGTATATTGTTTGAAAACTAGTGAGAGACAATGAAATTTGTTTTAAATTTGGAACATTTTATGTATTTAATATAAATTGAAAAATAGGAATCAAGTTGGGATGGAACTAAAAGATGTCATACTCCACCTCCCTCTCTTCCTCCAAACATAAATTGATAACTAAAATATTTAACTTTGTTATGCATACTTCCTTTAAGCTAATTGTTTCTATCCTTGTGTTTTCCTTATTTTTATAGTAACTAATTATTCAGAAAATGCATAGTTCTTTGATAAAGTTGAACTATGTTAAGGACATTACAATCTCACTTGTTGTTGATGAAAATTTTATTTTTTTAATGACCATACATAGATTTGTGTTTGTTTGTGAAATTTTAATATATTTTATCTAATATTATTTCAAATAATTATAAATTATAGATGAATAAAAAAAAAATATTTTTTAACATTCCAACCCGGTTGGGTGGTGAAAATTAATGGGTTGATTGGGTCCAACCAACCCAAACTTTTGGATTGGTCCAAAAAAATTACGCAACCCAGCCTAACTTGACGTACCATGAATGAAGAACCAAGGTCCTCAAACTTAGAATCTAAGAACCCTTAGACGTCCCACAATACAACATAATCATGACTCAGACTACATCACTCGGAATGTAATAAGCCTTGGATGTTGGTTTTTCAGACTACATTGCATTGAATGTAAAAAGCCATTGATGCATGTTTAGATTACGTCGTTTGAAATGTATGAAGCCTTGAGCATAGGTTATAAGACTATGTCGTTTGAAATGTATGAAATTTTGGGCATAGATTTTCAAACTGTGGCTCATGAAGCCTTGGGCACATGTTTCATACTACACTGCTTGAAACATAATAACCCTAAGGTGTAGGTTTCTGACTGTAGAATAAGAAACACATGGAGGTTTCGATGCAGGTTCAAACTACATGGCTTGTAACACATGAAACCTTTGACGTAGGTTCAAACTATGTCGTATGGAACACATGAAGTCTTAGCCACAAATTGTTAGATTCATGTCTTGTACCGTAAATCTTAAGGGGTGTTTGAGGGAACAAAACGAGAATGAGAACAAGAACAGGAACAAGAACAAAAATAAGAACCAAGGATAAGAATCAAGAACAAGGCCAAAGACGAACTCGCAAAAACCGGGTTGTAGCATCTTGACAATTTTTCCTTTCCCTTGGTCTTGCCTACTAGTGGTATGTTGTACATGTCATATTTTGTGATGTTAGGATGTTTGATGTGTGATATGTTATCTAACTATTTATGTTATGATATGAGTTATACTATGATATAATTATATTATGTTGTGAAACTGCGTAAGATATCAATGTTGTATGATGTATGAACCTCCACATGTCACGCCACGTAGATTTGTCCAATATACTTGTGCATGTCTCATAGGAACGTTATGTCAAGTAAAGAATGAGAGTATGATTTGCACCCTAAGTATATTTCATGATTTGAAACTACGAGACTTCGTGCATTTTGTATGTCACATGCGACGAGACATTTTCCTGTTATGAAGCACATAGACTATGATATTATGCACGTTATGATATTATGCGGGCTCCTTTCTCTATGTGACTTTCAACAACGTATGCGTGCACTAGCCCATAATCAGACCTAAAGAGCACATAGACGAGCGCAACTGGTAGATCCATGTGAATGTACGCATGGTGGTGGAATCTGAAATTGGTTTGGGTTTGACTTTGACGTATGATTCTGCTATAGACGGCTGAAGTGGAATTTGAAACTCGATTGGATTGTACTCATGCTGCCTTTGCTTTCTTTTCTTTTTTATGTATATTGTTTGAAAACTAGTGAGAGACAATGATATTTCGTTTTAGATTTGGAACTTCTTATGTATTTAATACAAATCGAAAAATAGGAATTAAGTTGGGATGGAACTAAAAGATGTTATGGATCCATCTCCCTCTCTTCATCCAAACATAAGTTGACCAACTAAATGTTGTTTATCTTTTCCCTAAGTTGTTCATTGCTTTGAACAGTTGAATCTCAAAGAAACTGGGCATTGGCCAAGCCGAACGAAGTACTAGCTTTGCTGCCACAAACATTCGTATTTATGACTACATTGGTTAGAGAATGTTTTCAACCTAAAACAGATAAAAATAAGTGTAATAGCACAAAAATAAATAAAGAAATAAACAAATAAAAATAATTAAAGAGGAGTAGTTAAAATAATAATCATAAATAAATAAATAAACAAAAAAACAACATTTTCCCACTTCTCTCCACTAACCTCTGGTCCGTTCCCACAATTATTTCTCCTCAACCTTGATCTACTTGAAAAAAAAATGAGAATGACCTTTAACCAGTTGAGATTCATGGAACATTTACCTAAAATAGATCAGATCAATAATGTATATATTAAAATTTTTTTTTCTTCAATTTTTTTTTTTTTTTTTTTTTTTTTTTTTTTTTTTTTTNCAAGACTTTTAACCATGGACCAATGTAAATTAGAGAAATAATGTTGTAGAGTTCAAACCTGAAACTAATGTCATGGGCTCACATAGGTTGACTTGGATTTCAACGGACTTTCATTAAGGATAAAAACGGAACATCAACCTAAGCTAACCAGGTAAGTGACCTTACTATCGGCATGATTATATTTGTTGTTGACACGTGCCCCGTGGTTCTGCACGTGTCATATATATGATATGTTTGAGATAGGATACGAGAAGGATGCACAAAACGAAATGTAACGATAGGAGTAAAATACGTTCATGAAACGTTAAGGTTAGATTACATACCGGAGTGATATGGATAAGAGAGATTAATGGAAGAATACGGTTAGGCTACGGGTAGAAAGGGATAGGTTTGTGATAGATTGATAGAACGATAGCGTTAGGTGTAAGGACCGGGCTGACTCGATGACTCTAAAAAGATGGGTAAATTTTCAACAAAATAAAATAACCAAAACTTAAAACATATCAAACATTATATCAAAATAAAGTTTATACAAAGTATTTTAAAACACAACACAACAGTTAAAACACAAGTTAAGGGACGACACAAAAGGGTTGAAGGATGACGGGTGAGGTTTGTCTATGGCACATGCTCCAGAGTTCGCTCCCGACCTCGACCAACTTCTTATTTCCTGAAAAAAAATGGAGAAAAAGGAATGAGTACAAGACTCAGTAAGCAGCCTACTTGTAGGCTCTTAATCGTGTCCTTGATATGCTAGGGTACCACAGTTTTTGTTTTCTTGTTCTTGTTCTTGTTCTTGTCGTAAGTTCTTGTTATGTTTCTTAATTCGTTCTCCAAGACACTTCCTTAAGATTTACGGTACTAGACATAAACTTGTCAACCTGTGTCCGAGGCTTCATACGTTCCAAGCGACACAGTCTTAATACCTACGCTCAAGGCTTCATATGTTCCAAGCAGCGTAGTCTAAGTCATAAATATGATGTACCGTGGGAGGTCCTAGGAGGTTCTTAATTCATGGCTAGGATAACTTACTCTCTTCTTGCTCCATCGTGACCATAGGTTACTCCCCATGATAGACCATAAAGGTCACGTGATCGATGCATGCATGAACATGGCATAGACCATAAAGGTCACGTGATCGATGCATGCATGAACATGGCATAGACCATAAAGGTCGCATAATCTAACATAGACCATATAGGTCGCGTGATCGGTGCATACATGAACATGGCATCTTGCAAATCATAACATGGCGCAGGGCATCTCATCTAGGTGAGGGGAATGAGGCCAAACATGGCATCCTGCAAAGCAAACACGGTGCAGGGCATTCCACCTAGAAGAGGAAAAAGGCCTCCTTAAAAAGCACCGCATGATGGGAGTTATGGGCCACAATTAGACATGCTTAAAGTAATACCTACCTAGTATTCTTGAATTCTGAGTCTTGAGGACTTTGGTCTCTTATGTTTGTGTAACGACCCAAAATTTTCTACTTAATTTAAGGTCGCTACTGTATACCTACCATAAACATTGAATGCGGAAGACTTCATTTAAATTCCATAAAACATAACCTTTAACTTAAAAACACAGCCATGGACTTACGTGTTTCGAAAACATCTTTAAAATACACAACAAAAGACCCGAAATAAAATAAATAAGCGTTTAAGTTTAAAACATCCTATTCTATCCTAAGTCTAAGAAAATAAATACCACTATCCTATGCATGTGCCATGATCTCGAGTTGCGATGCCGTCGTCAGCCGTACAGGAATGCCTTGCCTTAACCTGAAAAATGTAGTAGCACATGGCTTGAGTATTTAAAGAAATACTCAGTAAGTGACCCCACTATTGGGGTTAAATGCAACAATCACATGCAATGAAATGATGGGACCTATCTTTCGTTTCGTTTCGTTTCGTTTCGTTTCGTTTCGTTTTCCCTACGGTGTAATCCTAACAGGTAATCGTGGACGTGTACCATATACTCTACACGCAGCCCATACGTGCGAGTATGGGCTCACCAGCTAGTTCGCACACCGCTGGGCCACTGTCCCTAGCCGGTGGGCATGCTCTGGGGGCCCACCGGGACCCGTTAAAACTAGAACCGTCACGGCAGCGCTATGCAAAGCATAACGATCGTTGTCCTGCCATTGGATGTACGCGTCCGTACCCTCGTGATGGGATAGGGGTATCCCCCCAAATGCATGAGCACACAATATGCATGAGGTCCCACTAGTCCTACAGTTATCATTAATGAACATAACCCCCTGTCACGTTTTCATGCTTACATGTCATTCTCATTCTCATTTCTTTACATATCATACATATTCCTAACGGGGTTATGTTTCATGCAATTTACCGTATTTCATGTCATACAATTCATGCAGTTACATTCAAATATTCATACAAACAAGCCATAATCGTTCAAGGACCACACATCGTTACATGCATTACACATCACATCAGACTAAAAGCATACATTCACGTTCACATAACTACGTACTTAAGCACAATAATCTAGCATACAATGTATCATATCATAAACAAGTCATAACGTAAACACTTCATAGTCATATCGTTCTCTAACTTACCATAGCCTTAACGTTCTTATACCTATCACAGACATATCATTACGTGACGTACCTTAGTCATATCGTCACAAGAACGTACCCTAATGCTATCGTTCTATCAATCTATCACAAACCTAACCCTTTCTACCAATAACCTAACCGTATTCTTTCACCATTCTCTCCTATCCATAGCACTTCGGTGTGTAACCTAACTCTAACGTTTCATGAACGTATCTTACTCCTATCGTTACATTTCGTTTTGTGCATCCTTCTCGTATCCTATCTCAAAAATCTCCTAGAGCACATCGTACGATAATTATTATCATACAATCCACATATTATATAACATAACATAACATATAGGAAGCATATCGATCCACAGACAATTCACACATATCAATATATATGACACGTGCAGAACCACAGGGCACGTGTCAAAAAAAAAAATAACCATGCCGATAGTAAGGTCACTTACTTGGCTAGCTTAAGTCGTTGTCACAAATATATCTTTAATGAAAGTTCGATTCCGTCCTTTGAAATCCGAGTCAACCTATATGAGTTCATGACATCAGTTTCAAGTTTGAACTCTATAAAATTATTTCTCTAATTTAGATTGGCCATCGTAAAATTCTGATATTTTCGATTAGACAAAATTTAAAGGAGCTCACTGCACAATGATATTTCCTGTTTTACTGTTAAATCTTGTTCAACAAATATTTCCTCAATCTTTCCTCTTCTCCTGTAATTATTTTTAAGAAGGTATTATTCAATTTCGTTAATCTATTCTTACTTCCAAATCTTCCCTTTTTATTATTATTATTATTTTTCAGTTAACAGTTCTGTATTTCTATCTCATTTTTTTTTTATTTCCTTATATTCTTTTCCTATAATTCATATAAAAGTATAACCTAAATCATTGCAACAATTCAGTAGATCTAAATCATTGCAACAAAGTAGATCTAAAATATAATTGGTTTTGATTTCCTAAACTCATATAGAATTCTTTTCATTTAATCTCTAATATAAAACTAAATAATTGTAACCAAATTAATATTATTTAATAAAATAAAACGAAGATTTAATATACTGACCTCTTCAAATGACATATCTCTTCAGGCGTAGCTAGTCTGCTTAAACCTTTTGTTTTCTTTTTCTATTTGTTTTTGTAGGAAGGAGGGATTGGTTACCAAATGTTTTTCTTCTTTTAATTTTTATTTATTTATTTATTATTTTATTATTTTAACTATATTTTTTTTTAATTATTTTTATTTGTTTATTTCTTTATTTATTTTTGGGCTATTACAGTTTGAGTGGTACCTAGCATTCTTCTTGTATTGATGGTTGTATAGCTTGTTCTTGATTCTTAATCTTATAAGTTTCTAAGATTCTTATTTTCTTGAGGCCTAAGTTGTTATTTACATTTGTGATCATATGAACCCATCGTCATAACTAGCATGAGTTATTCTAAAGGTCATAAGTTCATAATGGGCTCCTTCGAGGGTTCTAGAAGGGTCTTGAATCTTGACATGTTTTCTTTAGGCGTTTCCTTAAGTTCCATCTTGGCTTATGTTCCAAACTTGCTCTAACCAACTTGAAATCTTGAGTTTATCCTCATGTCATATAAAATAGACCTTATAGGACATGGTTGGTGATTTGGAGCATATTTAGACCTTGAGCTAGGATATGAATTCTTGTTTCGTTTTCAGGAACAAATCCTTAGAGGTTTTCATGTCATATATCGTGTTTTAGTCCTGAAAACACTTTCAAAGTAACCCTTATTTTCTCCCCATGAGTGCATCGGTGACATTACCACAAACGTGGCATCCTGCTAGCATATCGTGTTGTAGGGCATCTCATTTAGGTGAGGAAAATAATAAGTCCATCATGACAACCTTCTCGTGGTACTTATAACGGGCATCTCACCTAAAGAGGAATAGGAATCTCGTGGTACATTTCGTGATGGGAGATAATAGTTACTCCGGGCATGGATCCTAGCAACTAGTTAAGCATACCATCTACATTATCCTAGGTGTTTCCTTGTATTCTTGGGGATCCTAGGTTTATGCATAACGTCTTGGGTCAAGCTTGGAACCTAAAGGTTCTTCTTAGGAATAGTCCAACGGAACCTTGTGCACTTAGAATCTTATTAGTAACCAAGGGTACCTATGGGGAATCTCTTATTTCATGGGTACCTCGTTAGTCATCCTAGGAGGTAAAGTCATGTAGATCGTGATGTACATTTTTCCCCATAACTTGGTTTCGCTATCTAACGTTTCCCAA
The DNA here is from genome assembly GCF_002806865.2 of Cucurbita pepo subsp. pepo. Taxonomy (NCBI): domain Eukaryota; kingdom Viridiplantae; phylum Streptophyta; class Magnoliopsida; order Cucurbitales; family Cucurbitaceae; genus Cucurbita; species Cucurbita pepo. The sequence goes on along the minus strand of NC_036649.1, from coordinate 4,145,181 downwards.
TGACTCCCATGTTGGGTTTTATGTATGGTCATCTGTCTTGATCTGCTACATCTCAATTTCTTCCTTAAGGACCTTCTCTCTAATGAAATGGTACTGCATCTCCACATGCTTTGATCTAGCAATTTTCTGCTAGGTGAATCGTAGATTGGTTGTCGCAATGAAGTGATATTGGATACTCAATTTTTTGGTGCAAATCTTCCATCAAGAGTTTCAGCCATGTACTTTCCTGAACTGCTCCAGCTGCTACTCTATACTTTGCTTCTGTAGTTGACAATGATACTGTTGGTTGTCTCTTGCTACACAAAGAAATTGTTCCCGAACCATACTTGAACACATACCCAGTGGTTGACCTTCGAGTATGGTGGTAACATGCATAGTCAGCATCACATTATCCAACTAGCTTGCA
>NC_036649.1:4136238-4142723 GCF_002806865.2 Cucurbita pepo subsp. pepo | reverse complement strand
GTCTAATAACAATTGGTTGTGAACTTAATTCGATGGACCTCCCTGTACATTTTGTTAGTATTTTCGAATACTGTCACAGTCGTACATTTTCAACCATACAACATCACGATTTTGACACAATCATGAAATACCTTTTTTTTACTTGACTTTATGGCTTCATTAGACTTTAGACAAGGTTTGTCACTAACCGAATATGACTTATATAGAAACTAAACTTTGTTTAATCATACATGTAACAACTCTAACCGACTTGCCTCTACTCTAGGCCAAGCCTAAGGCTCTACCTTACCTTTACTCTAGGACAAAATCCTTCTAACGCAATGTGGCATATCATATAGATGTTTTGATTATCAATCATGACCAAAATAAGTTAACAATTTTTCATATTATAATTTATGTCCATAGGTAATTAACATCGTTTATATTCCACTCGTACTAATCATATCAAGTTTTTTTTTATAAAAAAAAAATCCCACATAAACAACATATCAAAAATATTTTATTTATTTCAATATTAAAATCAAACTTTCAAATTTATGGATAGATGAATTTTTTACCTGACTAGTTGAAGCAAATATCATAATTATCGATTTTAAAGTTGAACATACAGACATTTTCCTCACTCATATGCCACGAACATAGACTACTTTCACAATTATCTATATCTCTCTTATCTATGTAGACATTGAAGTAATGAAACGAGCCAGGCCATTGAAAGGAAGAGTAAAACAATGTCGTGCCCCATAAGTTTGGACGAAAACTGAAGTCGTAGCTGGCCCAAGGTGTCACCTTGTGGACTCCCAAGTCATCATTGCCAGATTTGCAGTGAACAGTTAGTTGATTTTTAGATTTTAGAGCATTTATTATCTTGACCATAATATTTGGGTTTTGGATGAATGATCCTGTCATGGAAGAATAGAGTTGATTGGTAATAACCCAAAAATATATAAATAAAGAACCTATTTGTTTCTATTTCTAATTCTTTCTTTTCTTTTTGTAACCTATGGTTTTGTGATAAGTAGTTTGTTAAGTATCTTAGGGCCAAGTTGTGTGAGAGTTGGTAAGGGAAGGAATTAGTTATTATTATTTAATTCTTTTTTATTTTATTTACTAGTGTTACATTGTTTATAATAAAAATATATGATTTAGAATAGAATGTCGAAGAAACGGAGTGTATAAAACAGTAAAAAAGTTCTTAAAATCGAAACCCGAATTCGAAAACACCAACACCGGTTCGTTTAAAGCACATGCTAAAAAAACCGACTAACTGTCCATCTTTTAAGAAAATGTTGTGGGGAATGATTAGGCATGATGATTTACAATAGAATGTTGAAGAAACATAGTGTATAAAACAGTAAAAAAAAGTGCTTAAAATCGAACCCTAATTCGAAAACACCAAAACCGAGACGTTTGAAGCACGTGCTAAAAAAACCGAGTAACTGTCCATCTTTTTCGAAACTTTTGCGGGGAATTATTAGGCATGATGATTTAGAATAGAATGTCGAAGAAACGGAGTGTATAAAACAGTAAAAAAAGTGCTTAAAACGAACCCTAATTCGGACATCCTGAATTCAGGACGTTTGAAGCACGTGCTAAAAAAACAAGTAACTGTCCATCTTTTTCGAAACTTTTGTGGGGAATGATTAGTTATGACGATTTATAATAGAATGTCAAAGAAATGGAGTGTATAAAACAGTAAAAGTGCTTAAAATCGAACCCTAATTCGGAAACCTCGAATTCGGGACGTTTGAAGCACGTGCTAAAAAAACCGAGTAAATGTCCATCTTTTTCAAAAATTTTATGGGGAATGATTAGGCATGACAATTTACAATAGAATGTCGAAGAAACAGAGTGTATAAAACAGTAAAAAAGTGCTTAAAATCAAACCCTAATTCGGAAACACCAAAACCAAGACATTTGAAGCACGTGCTAAAAAAACCTAGTAACTCTCCATCTTTTTCGAAAATTTTGTGGGGAATGATTAGGCTTGATTTTTAGAATAGAATGTTGAAGAAATGGAGTGTAGAAAACAGTAAAAAAAGTGCTTAAAATCGAAACCCTAATTCGAAAACCTCGAATTCGTGCATTTGAAGCACATGCTAAAAAAACCAAGTAACTGTCCATCTTTTTCGAAACTTTTGTGGGGAATGATTAGTTATGACGATTTATAATAGAATGTCGAAGAAATGGAGTGTATAAAACAGTAAAAGTGCTTAAAATCGAACCCTAATTCGGAAACCTCGAATTCGGGACGTTTGAAGCATGTGCTAAAAAAACCGAGTAAATGTCCATCTTTTTCAAAAATTTTGTGGGGAATGATTAGGCATGACAATTTACAATAGAATGTCGAAGAAACAGAGTGTATAAAACAGTAAAAAAGTGCTTAAAATCAAACCCTAATTCGGAAACACCAAAACCAAGACATTTGAAGCACGTGCTAAAAAAACCTAGTAACTCTCCATCTTTTTCGAAAATTTTGTGGGGAATGATTAGGCATGATTTTTAGAATAGAATGTTGAAGAAATGGAGTGTAGAAAAAAGTAAAAAAAGTGCTTAAAATCGAAACCCTAATTCGAAAACCTCGAATTCGTGTCATTTGAAGCACATGCTAAAAAAACCGAGTAACTGTCCATCTTTTTCGAAACTTTTGTGGGGAATGATTAGGCATGATGATTTCGAATGGATGTCGAAGAAACAGCGTGTATAAAACAGTAAAAAGCTCCTAAAATCGTAACCCTAATTCGGAAAACCTGAATTCGGGACGTTTGTAGCCCGTGCTAAAAAAATGAGTAACTGTCCATCTTTTTCGAAACTTTTGTTGGGAATGATTAGGAATGATGATTTTGAATTGAATGTCTAAGAAACCGAGTGTATAAAAATGTAAAAAAGTGCTTAAAATCGAAACCCAAATTCGGAAACCATAAAATCGAGACGTTTGAAGCACGTGCTAAAAAACCAAGTAATTGTCCATCTTTTTCCAAATTTTTGTGGGTTATGATTAGGCATGATGATTTAGAATAGAATGTCGAAGAAACGGAGTGTATAAAATTGTAAAAAAGTGTTTAAAATTGAAACCCTAATTCGAAAACCCCGAATTCGGGACTTTTTAAGCACGTGCTAAAAAAACCGAGTAACTGTCCATCTTTTTCAAAACTTTTGTGGGGAATGATGACGCATGATGATTTAGAATAAAATGTCGAAGAAACGGAGGGTATAAAACAGTAAAAAAGTGCTTAAAACCGAACCCTAATTCGAAAACCCCGAATTCGGAATGTTTGAATCTCGTGCTAAAAAAACCNAAATGTCGAAGAAACGGAGGGTATAAAACAGTAAAAAAGTGCTTAAAACCGAACCCTAATTCGGAAACCCCGAATTCGGAATGTTTGAATCTCGTGCTAAAAAAACCGAGTAACTTTGCATCTTTTTCGAAACTTTTGTGGGGAATGTTAGGCACGATGATTTAGAATAGAATGTCGGAGAAACGGATTGTATAAAACAGTAAAAAAAAGTGTTTAAAATGGAAACTCTAATTCGAAAACCCCGAATTCGGGACGTTTGAAGCACGTGCAAAAAAACGAGTAACTGTCCATCTTTTTAGAAACTTTTGTGGGGAATGATTAGGCATGATGATTTAGAATAGAATTTTGGAGAAATGGAGAATAAAACAATAAAAAAGTTCTTAAAATCGAAACCCTAATTCGAAAATCTCGAATTCAGGACTTTTGAAGCACAAGGTAAAAAAAACCGAGTAACTATCCAAGTTTTTCGAAACATTTGTGGGGAATGATTAGGCGTGATGATTTAGAATCGAATGTCGAAGAAATGGAGTGTATAAAACAGTAAAAAAGTTCTTAAAATCGAAACCCTACTTCGGAAACCCCAAATTCGGGACGTTTGAAGCACGTACTCAAAAAACCGAGTAACTGTCCATCTTTTTCGAAACTTTTGTGGGGAATGATTAGGCATGATGATTTAGAATAGAATGTTGAAGAAACGGAGATTATAAAACAGTAAAAAAAAGTGCTTAAAATTGAAACCCTAATTCGGAAACCCCGAATTCGGGACGTTTGAAGCACGTGCTAAAAAACCGAGTAACTGTCCATCTTTTTTGAAACTTTTGTGGGGTATGATTAGGCATGATAATTTAAAATAGAATGTCGAAGAAACGGAGTATATAAAACAGTAAAAAAGTGCTTAAAATTGAAACCCTAATTCGGAAACCCCGAATTCGGAACGTTTGAAGCACGTGCTAAAAAAACCGAGTAACTGTCCATCTTTTTCAAAACTTTTGTGGGGAATGAGTACGCATGATGATTTAGAATAGAATGTCGAAGAAACATAGAGTATAAAACAGTAAAAAAAAAGTGCTTACAATCGAACCCTAATTCGTAAACCCCAAAACTGGGACGTTTGAAGCACGTACTAAAAAAATCGAGTAACTGTCCATCTTTTTCGAAACTTATGTGGGGAATGATTAGGCATGATGATTTAAAATAGAATGTCGAAGAAACGGAGTGTATAAAATAGTAAAAAAGTGCTTAAAATCAAATCCTACAAAAAATGCAAACGGAGTGTGAAGATGCAAGGAATTGTGGGGGCCACCAGATGCCAAATTTGGATTCCAGATCGTGGTCCAAATTTTACGTATGAGATTACATCCTAGGAGACATGTGAGTAAGAAAAAAACGTACTACAAAAAATCGTGTTGGTTTGTGTGGATAGTTTTGACTCTTATAAGCAATTCAAGATAATTGGTAATGTAAGTATGTGATGGAAGATNAACTCTTATCAGCAATTCAAGATAATTGGTAATGTAAGTATGTGATGGAAGATGCAGGGGAATGTCAAAGGAATCCGTTGCTGAATCCAAATTCGAAATCGTGGTCCTACTCTTAACATGGGCACCATTTGCCATTTCCACGAGGCTTAGTTCTTTTNTTTTTTTTTTTTTTTCTTTTTCTTCTTCTTCTTTTTATTAAGATATTATTCTAAACATAAAAATAAAAAGATTTAATTATTTAATAAGGATTGTTTGAGTTTGAATAAATTTATGATCCAATTAACTAAGTTAGGCCTAAAAAGTNAGATTGTTTGAGTTGGAATAAATTTATGATCCAATTAACTAAGTTAGGCCTAAAAAGTATCTCAACTCGACACTNTTATTAAGATATTATTCTAAACATAAAAATAAAAAGATTTAATTATTTAATAAGGATTGTTTGAGTTTGAATAAATTTATGATCCAATTAACTAAGTTAGGCCTAAAAAGTATCTCAACTCGACACTGCTAAACTCACGAACTACAGATATCTTAAGTCTTGAAAACACGAAACATAGCATCATCGATCGAGACCAAGTTTTGTTTTTGTGATTTCTATTGTTTTTTGGCCTTATTTACCACGTTTTTGGGCCAATTTTGATGAGTTCTTGTACATTGAACGCCTAGAACATTTAGCTACTTTTGATATTAATTTTTGTTGGACCATCTACATTTTTTCTAAAACTAAAATTGGTCGGGATAANGAACGCCTAGAACATTTAGCTACTTTTGATATTAATTTTTGTAGGACCATCTACATTTTTTCTAAAACTAAAATTGGTCGGGATAAATAGGTACATAATTAAATATTAAATGTAAATTCCTAAAATACATATTAATACTGGTCACTTAATTTTCTAATCTAAAACATAAATTTTTTCAAGTCATATCTAAAAATTGCAACCGAAATTACACAATTGACAAAAAAGATAGATTTAAGAACACGACTCGCTGGATTAGTCACCTCTAATGTCAATTCTTCTTTAACAATAATGATGGATCTGGGCGATATCACGGATATAGTTAGGAGATTCGATCTAAGTTACCGATTCTGTTTAAAAGATTTCTAATGGTAAATGATTTGTTTAGGGTACCTAATAGAAGGAGGAGTTAGATATTTTTGTTGGTTAAAGAATCTTTTCTCTAGTAATGGATTAGTTTTTTTAAATAAACAATGCCCTATTTCCAATTCAAATCTAGAATGAAAAAGAAGTGTGAAACCATTTTATTTTATAAGGTTGAGGTACTAAAAACATTTGGTTGTTCATGATACAAAGTCTCCTTCAAACATTCGACCATCTTATTTATTTCGAAAAGTACAACAAAAGAAACTCAAAAGAATGAGAGTCAAATGGATAGAGGCGGTATTCTTTTTAAATTAAGGTTATCTATTATTTTGAAGTTTTATGGCAATGAACTATTCATCCGACAACATAACGAGAGGAGCATATCTTGGGGTTCTGTCTGTTAGGCTTATGGAGCCTGATACTTATTTATAGCTTGGTCAACGGTTATATCCGGTAAATCTATATTTGGTAAAGCTATATATAGTAGAGCAATATATGGTAAAGCTAAATTCGGTAAAGCTATATATGGTAAATAGCTATATATAGTAGATGGCTAAATTTGGTAAAGCTATATATAGTAAACTAAACCATATATATAT
>NC_036649.1:4016687-4134834 GCF_002806865.2 Cucurbita pepo subsp. pepo | reverse complement strand
GAAGCAAGTGGGAGTTGAGGTTGAGTTGCTAAAAGATTCACATAGTGATGTTGTAGCAGATACTCAAGAAACTCCTGAGACTCATGCTGTTGGCGAGGAACCCGGTCTATCATTCAAAACACAGAAGGCGATACCATTTCACTCGGAGGTTAGTTGAAGATGGTGATGTGTTTTGAGAAGATAGAGGGTGCAAAGAATCCAGCAAACATGTTGACAAAATGTGTTGATGTTGGAATATTGAGGTTGTGCAAAACCTCAATTGGTATGGTGCAGTGAAGATGCTCATGGTCGTTTGAGAGTGAAATTCTTGGTTGACTAGATCAGTCTCCAAGTGGAAGAATTGTTAGGCTTATGGAGCCTGATACTTATTTATAGCTTGGTCAACGGTTATATCCGGTAAAGCTATATTTGGTAAAGCTATATATAGTAAAGCTATATATGGTAAAGCTAAATTCGGTAAAGCTATATATGGTAAATAGCTATATATAGTAGATGGCTAAATCTGGTAAAGCTATATATAGTAAATTAAACCATATATATATCTGGTCCAGTAGAGCTTTGAAAATGTACTTTTCTATTCTCTGTACTCTCTTGTTGTATATACCTGAAGTCATCAATACAAAATTCTTTTAGCCAGAGTTCTCCTTGCAACTTTCTCTATCCCATTCTTTGTGTTCATCTAGATCGACCGTGTGCGTTGTTGTGCGATCCTAACAATTGGTAGTAGAGCTAACGATTGATATCGATCCTAACACTGTCTTCGTAAAATGATGAGTTTTACATTGGTGCATTGGGAGGAAATAGGACCTTTTATTCCATTGTAAGTGTGGTCAATGTTGCTTACTTTTACATCATCACATGGTAAGTGACGGCTGCAAATAAGTTTGATTGCCAGCGGAGTTGCAGAACTTCCTCTAATGTTCTTGAAGCTCACGGTACTAATCTTAATTTTTTAAGGAATCTAAAAATTAAAATGAGACAACAAATGGTTTATTTATGAAGTTATAATGAAAAAATGAATCAAAGGTTCGAGAATGCGATCAATACCTGCTGATTGCACTGATTCCACGGACAATACTCTTGGTCTATTAGAATAGGGTTGCTAATATTGACCATTATAATGTCCAAAAAGTGCATATTGGTGGCGGTGCCGCTAGCAGAAGTAGGTGGCCACGTTTTGATCCTGACACCATTAGTGGTGTTAATTAACGTGCAGTTCTTTATGGTGACACCTTCAACAGGTTCTTCGTTAGTGTATCTTCCAAGACTTCCAATGCCTATTCCATGTCCTGGCCCGCATGTCACGTTGGTGACTTCAATTAGCTTGCTTCCATCTCCAAGAGAAATGCAATTATCTCCAGTTGCAATTATGGACTTTGTGATTGTGATCTTATTTGATCGACCGATGTGTATTCCATCAGTGTTGGGACTGTTTTCTGGTGCAATTATATTGATATTATAGAATGTGAGGTTGTTGCAGCCCAAGACGTTGATATGGAAGTTCTTGCTATCAAGTGATGTTCGGTTGAATTGGTGATGAAGTTGAACCTCAAACTCTAAACATTTTGTAGAATTAAATAATATTTTGTGAGAGTCCGTGGTGAAGATAAAAATTTGAAGAGAACCCAATAAAATTGAAAACTCAAAAAAACTTCACTTTTTCACTTGATTGTTTAAAGATTATCCTCTAGAAAATGAAGAATATTTACCAAATTATAAATGTCACAACATTACCGAAGACATGTAAGAGGCCCTTTCGAAAATAACAAGATGCATGAGATTGAGAAGGAAAGCTGAAGGCATTTTACTTACTGTTAGACGAACACGACTCTCCAGTATGATATTGTCCACTTTGAGCATAAGCTCTCCTGGCTTTGCTTTGGGCTTCCCCAAAAGGCCTCAAACCAATGTTAGTATTCCTCACTTATAAACCCATGATCATTCCCTAAATTAGCCGAGGACTTCCATTATCCAACACCTCCCCTCGAACAAAGTGCGCCTCCCCTTAATCGAGACTCGACTCCTTTGGAGTCTTAGTCATTTTTTACTACCTTCGAGGAGGCTTGGCTCCTTTTCTTTTGGAGTTCTTTGTTCGATATTTGAGGATTTGAAGATTTACCAATTTATTGGCACGACTAAGTTTAGGGTATGGCTCTGATACCACGTTAGACGAACACGACTCTCCACAATGGTATGATATTGTCCACTTTGAGCATAAGCTCTCATGGCTTTGCTTTGGGTTTCCCCAAAAGGCCTCAACCAATGGAGTTAGTATTCCTCACTTATAAACTCATGATCATTCCCTAAATTAGCCGAGGACTTCCATTATCCAACACTTACAACGGGGAGTTGGGCACAATTTATGCGTTTGTGGCAATCATTCCTTTTCCAAGCTGCCTTTCCTTGGCCATCAAAAACTCCTTCACCTGATAATGTCAATCTATCAACATGGGCAAACGTGATCCAATTATCTCCCTGAACACTTTTTGGTTCCGGCAATGTTCCTCCAAGTTGAAAGTCAATTGGGCTATTACAAGGTCCTTCAAAATTCTCTTGCTTTACTTTAAATATCCCTCTCGGAATAAAAATTGCACTAGAACGATTGGACGTGCATGCATCCTTCCATATATTTGCTAAAGCCTACATTTCACAAGTAACAAAAGTTATAGTAACCAACTGATCAACTCAACTAGTGATAATATTGATGTTCATATTATATATTTACCTTCATGATGTCAGTACCAGACACTATGTTACCATATCTTTTCAAAGGAAAAACAACATCGACACTAGATTGAGCATCGACGGTAAGAGCTAACAATAGTAACATCAAAATTGTAGCAGTCAAGAAATTCGACTTGATCGTACTCATGCTGCCTTTGCTTTCTTTTTTTTTTTTTTATGTATATTGTTTGAAAACTAGTGAGAGAATGATATTTCTTTTAGATTTGGAACTTTTTATGTATTTAATACAAATTGAAAAATAGGAATCAAGTTGGGATGGAACTAAAAGAAGTTATGGATCCATCTCCTTCCCTTCATCCAAACATAAATTGATAACTAAATATTGTTTATCGCTTCCCTAAGTTGTTCATTAATGGGTGTGTTGTAATATCTCTCTCGCTCGCCTTTAAACAGTTGAATCTCAAAGAAATTGGGCATTGGCCAAACCCAATGAAGTACTAGCTTTGCATGTCCCATGAACAAGATTTGATCCAAATTTTTTAGTAGGAATTTGACACCTAATGGCTCCAGCATTTTTCGACATTTTTTGCAATATGACCACATTATTTACTTGTCATGACGTGTTTCTAAGAAGGGAGATTATTCTTACAGATCATCATGAGTTGTTTTTAGCATATTTTGTTATTACCCACATGTTTGTTAATAAAATTTCAAGAGGTCACCAAACATAATATTGTTGGAAACTAAACACACCTTAACTTTTGAGTCTTATGATTGAACCACCAAAAGTAGGCAACCTCATTTCTAGAGATAGTTTTCACCCCTAGGAGCAATTCAAAACAAGTAACTAATGTGACCATATCATTGAAGATGCAAGGAATTGTGGGGGCCACGGGATGCTAAATTTGGATTCAAGATCCTGGTCCAAATTTTAGATATGAGATTACATCTTAGGAGGCATGTGAGTAAGGAAAAAACATGCTACAAAAAACCGTGTTGATTTGTGTGGATAGTTTTCACTTTTATAAGCAATTCAAGATAAGTCGGTAATGTAGGTATGCATGGTAGATGCAGGGAAATGTCAAGGGAATCAGTTGTTGAATCCAAATTCGAAATCATGGTCCAAATCTTAACATGGGCACCATTTGCCATTTCCAAAAAGCTTAGTTTCGATTTTTTTTTCTTAAGATATTATAATAAACATAAAAATCAAAAGATTTAATTATTATTAGATCTACATTTAAGATGAGTGGGAGGATAATCGATTATTTATGATTTTTTTGACACCTAACAGTTGATACAAAATTAGATCGTTAGAAAATTAGTTTCATTGAATTTTTCTCGATAATTAAAAGATTTTGGTAAAAAATTGAGACAGATAATTCTAAGTTGTAACTTATTTATTTGTGATAACCAACTGTACATTATTATATCACAATTTACATTTTTTTTAATGATGTCATTCATATGTCTCATTAAAGGTAAGTAAGATATTTAACTTTGTTATGCATACTTTCTTTAAGCTAATTGTTTTTTAATTTCATAATCCGTTGTGTTTTCCTTACTTTTATAGTAACGAATGGTTTAGAAAATGCATAGTTATTTGATAATGTTGAACTACATTACAATTGTCACTTGTTATTGATAAATTTTTTTTTTTTTTTTTTTTTTTAATGATTATAGATTGATTTGTGTTTGTTTGTGAATTTTTAATATCTTTTATTTAAGATTATTTCGAACAATTATAAATTGTAGATAAATAAATAAAAAAAAAATTTCCAGTTGGGTTGTAAAAATTAATGGGTTGGATTGGGTCCAACCAACCCAAAACTTTGGATTGGTCCAAAAAATTTATGCAACCCAACCTAACTTGACGCATAAAACCCCCTATGTACCATGAATGAAGAACCAAGGTCCTCAAACTTAGAATCCAAGAATCTCTAGACCTCACACAATACAACATAATCATGACTCAGACTACATCACTTGGAACGTAATAAGTCTTGGATGTTGGTTTTTCAGACGACATTGCTTTGAATGTAAAAAGCCATGGATGCATGTTCAGATTACGTCGTTTGAAATGTATGAAGCCTTGAGCACAGGTTATAAGACTATGTCGCTTGAAATGTATGAAATTTTCGGCATAGATTTTCAAACTGCATCGCTCATAAAGCCTTGGGCACATGTTTCATACTACACTGCTTGAAACATAATAACCCTAGGGTGTAGGTTTCTGACTGTATAACAAGAAACACATGGAGCTTTGGATGCAGGTTTAAACTACATCACTTGTAACGCATGAAACCTTAGACGTAAGTTCAAACTATGTCGTATGGAACACGTGAAGTCTTAGACACAAGTTGTTAGATTCATGTCTTGTACCGTAAATCCTAGGGGGTGTTTGAGGGAACAAAACGAGAATGAGACGAAGAACAAGAACAAGAACAAAAAAAAGAACCAAGGATAAGAATCAAGAACAAGGCCAAAGACGAACTCGCAAAAACCGGGTTGTAGCATCTTGACAATTTTCCCTTTCCCTTGGTCTTGCCTACTAGTGATATGTTGTACATGTCATATTTTGTGATGTTAGGATGTTTGATGTGTGATGTGTGATAAGTTATCTAACGATTTATGTTATGATATGAGTTATACTATGATATAATTATGTTATGGTGTGAAACTGCGTTGAGATATCAATGTTATTTGATGTATGAACCTCCACATGTCACGCCACATAGATTTGTCCAATATACTTGTAAGATCGGAGCCTCAATAGAAAGCTTAAAATTTAATTTTTCCTTTAAAGCCAAACTCTCAAGATTTTATTGAAGGTCTTAGAGACCAAAGTTCGAGGTGAGGCATAAGAAAAAAATGAGTGGAAATAAAATAAGAACTTAAGAAAAATTTAAGAGAAAAATGATGGAAAATTAAAAATATGGTCAAAGTCAACTCGAATGGTAATTTAGTCATTATACCCTCCTTCTCATTAAATACCTGAAATTGAGGTTAGTGAGATATGATTAAAAGAAAAAGGAGGAAAACAGGGGAAAAGAAAAGAATAATAGAAAATTCTAGAGAGAGAAAGAAAGTTCTAGAGAGAGAGGGGGAGGTAACCGCAGCTCCGGCCAAGCCTTCTTCACAAAATCTTAACCGAACAAAAAGGAGAACGTCCAAAGCAATCAAGGAACGAAGAAAATCCGTAGGTAAGTTCTTGAACAGTTGTTTTTGAATTTTCCTCAGAGGATCTGTTAGAGATATTGAGAGTTAGATTCTGAAATTTGAGCATGTTAATTCAAAGAGGATTACGCTCATAATCCGCGAAGGAAGTCTTGATCGATTCAGATCGGAAATAGGAGTTCTGGCTTTCACTAAAGGATGTAAGTATTGATGATCTCGCCAACTTTGAACTAAGTTTATTATGTCTGTAGTTAGAAATAAATTACAAGAAAAATACCTATATGTAGATGGTTGTGAGATCTATAAATCTGAGTTGTGTAGAAAGAAATACGAAAATGCAAAGAAAATAGAAAATAATCGGTTTTCTGAAAAATCGCACGGATGAGAAAAAGAAGACGAACGACGGAGGGACGCGTGTCAGGAAAGGAGAGGGCTGCGCATCGCCGGAAAGATGGGACACGTGTCAGGCGCGGAATGGCGGGGAAAATTTACGAAAAATACTGCGTCAGGTAGGGTTTAAAGACCGACGCCCGCTACCAGATCCGTGAACCCGCGCGCGACCCGAACCCGCATCTGCCACGCGTCAGCATGGAAAAATTCGTAGGAACCTGCATGCGTCCAGATTCAAACACACACCCTGCCTCTTAGTGGACCAATCAGACCTCGCCACGTGGTGACACACCAGCGCCGCGACTCCATCCCCTCAGCGCGTCCGTACGCGCGCGTGGAAAACCCCTCCGGTGAGTGGGGTGCGTGAACCAGCGCGTGATATCTATTTTTATCCCGATTTGACTTCCGTTCGACTATTTTTCATCCCGGTTTTGATACTAATCTAAGTCTAACTTGAATTAGGATCTATCAAGAAAATTCCAGAATTTTTAGAACCTTTTCCGGTAAATAATTCGAGCTTGGGAAGGCACGCGTCAACCATGTAAGTAGCCATTTGGATTCCCACGAGCAATACTTGTAGGAACCGCTAAGAACAAGCATGCATGCTACCACCCATTAACTTAGCTAGCCGGACCTAGTATATTAGTATGGAAATTGCGAAAATGAAATGATTAAGGAAAGCTTGATATGAAATGTTTATTAAATCTGATTGATTGAGATTCTGATAAAGTATATAGGCATGAAGAGGATGGGAAACTTGTGAAATCTGCGCTCCGGGTAAAGATGGACATTATCTTCCCGTTGAGCATGTTTGTTAATATTGCATGAACTGCTGCATGTTAACTCTTATGCATGATGATTGCTTGTGTTATCTTTCTTGATGAATAAGAAGAAATTACGAGCTTAGATTAGGGTGCTTGTGACTAAGTAGGCTAGATGAGACCCTAGATTGGCGGACCTCTAGAATACCATGCAATTAGACCCGCGAAATGATTACCGGCGGATCCAGAGCCCAGAATTCCAAACCCGATAGGTTTGTGAGACCAGACACGAGAATCCTAGAGATACATGAATCCAAGTCTAAGCCACCAAGTTCCACCCTAAAAAGAATAATAGGTCACCACGGTAACTGTAGGTAGCCCGCTAGAGTTGAGCAGTGTAGATAGTGTCATCAGAACCTCCACTTCCCTCTCTCCTCCAATACCGTACCGTTGAGACAGAGCTCCGGTATGGTGATCATTGAGCTATNGTACCGTTGAGACAGAGCTCCGGTATGGTGATCATTGAGCTATGCAGATCCGGATAGGGAAGTGTGACAGGTGCTCAGACCTAGTGGTGATAGCTAAGGGGTCTTCTGAATAGGACTCTTGGGCCGTAGAAACCCATCCCTTAGCGGGAGACGTGGAGCCACATAGGATGACTCAGTAGCTGACCGGCACACAGGGGGTCGCACCCCGTTTAGTGGATGTATGGTCCTGTGTGATGGTCGTCAGCTAACCTCCACGGATGATGTTCAGAGAGAGTCACGTATTCAGATCTAGCCATACGATCCCCTTAGGTTTACTTATGAGGTTGCGCCTCACCTCAGGACACTAATCATTGCACTACTTAAGATGGGCAAGCCTCCTAAGATACAAAAAAGAGAGTTGCAGCTTAGTTCACTCACCTTAGAAACCCGAGAAAGACCGTGGATACCTACCAAGATAAGGATGCGAAAAGAGCCTACAAGTAGGCTGCTTACTGAGTATTTTTATACTCACCCCTTTCTTCCCTTTTTTTTCAGGTACCGGTCGAGGTGGGGAGGTATTTGCGAGCTGCACTGTCACATAGGGGTATCGTTCCGGAGCGTCAGTCCCTTGTCGGTCTTTTAAAGTCCGTTGTCTGTTTTCATATTTAGAGTCTTTTGTATTTGATTTTGTATTTGTAATTTCTTTTTATTAATTTGAAACAAAAGTTTTCTCTATTTTGTTTTAATTAAATGGTATTTTTACCTTTTACTTTACTTTTCATTTCTTTTTGTTTGTTTTCTATTTTGTCTTTTTAGTCACGATTCGGGTTTTCGAAGTCTCGAAAATCGGAACGTGACAATACTTATGCATGTCTCGTAGGAACGTTATGTCAAGTAAAGAATGAGAGTATGATTTGCACCGTAAGTATATTTCATGATTTGAAACTATGAGACTTCGTGCATTTTGTATGTCACATACGTCGAGACATTTTCCTATTATGATTAGTAGGGGCACATAGACTACGATATTATGCACGTTATGATATTATGCGGGCTCCTTTCTCTATGTGACTTTCAACAACGTATGCGTGCACTAGCCCATAATCAGACCCAAAAAGCACGTAGACGAGCCCATTTGGTAGATCCATGTGAATGTACGCATGGTGGTGGAATCTGAAATTGGTTTCGGTTTGACTTTGACGTATGATTCCGCTATAGCCGGCTGAAGTGGAGACTAGAGATCACATCAAATTTCAAATCTTGGAATTGTAGGACCCACTTTTTAAATTTTGTCGCCATTCACTCAAACTATTTTATCAACCTCCGTCTTAAGATCAATTCAAATTATACTTATTTTAATCATTTGTGTAGTGCCATTGCTGCACCCATCACACTTCCTCCCATTCTCAATTCAAATATGAATTATATTGGCATCAAATATATATTTTTTCAAATATATTGAACCCACCTTTCATTTATATTATTTTTATTTAATTTTATAATTATTATTTTAATAATTTATTCTCTAACTATTTTTTAGAATAATTCTTTTTTAAAAAATCTATTTAAAAGGTAATTTTTTAAAATATATATTCAAATTTAGTTGTAAATCATATCAAAATAAATAAATAGATGTTATATCGACTAGCATTTTACTTTTGAATAAATAATCTGAATCAATCCAATCCAAAAAAATTACGATAGATGGGGATAGGTTGGGTTGGGTTGGACTTATTATTTTGGGTTTAAAAAATGTCTCACCGCGACAAAGACAAGGTTAAGTGGGAGAGAATGTCACAACCCAACAATGTTTGTGCCCCCAAGTATGTCATCGAGGATGATGACTAGTTTAAGTGAGGTGAATGTCACAACTTAACTATGAAGAGAGTAGGTTGTTACCCTCACGTTACGACAAGAGAAGCGGCGACCCTCAAGTGGCGCCCATCCCAGCCACGCGAGGGCCTAGAAGAGTGTCATGATGCGACCGAGGAGAACGGTGCATCATCTAACACACCACACAAAGTGGGCATTGAAGACAAGTTGAAACATAAGCAAGATAGAGACATCGAATAGACAAGAGAGGCAAAGATAGGCTTGTTGAAGGCCCGAGACCCTACCCGGCTCTCAACAAGCCTATCCATCTCTACAAACCAACTCAAACTAATATATATCTAGGCATGATACATCTAGACTTAAAAGAATTTAAATTTAGTTTCTAAACACTTCAAATTTTAAGAAATTTCAGTGTTTTAATTTAAATTTTAACTCAATTCTTTAACTACCAAGTTGTATTTTACCCATTATTTAAACAATTTAACCATTTTTCTTTTTAACTATTCTCATAATTCTTCATTATAAAGAACTCACTCATTTCTGAATCAATAAAATCAAATACAAGTTTCTTAAAAAAAAAAAAAAAAAAAAAAACAATTGGATGAAAAAAAGTTTAAATGCTTAAACGCAAAGTTATTAACTATTTTTAGTTAAGAATATATAAAGTTTGAGAAATCCAATCTATAACTTATAGATTGAAGGTATAGATATTGCATTAGTTGAAATATGTTACATGAATTTGCCTCAAATTAAGTAATTTTTTTACTAAATGGTTGTGGATTGAAATTATATTAAATGGTTGTGGATTGAAATTATATTATCTATCTCAGTCTCCACACGATACCCATTATATATATATATATTTTAAAACTACGACACAAAACTTTGTGGGCATATGTTGTAATATTGAATTTTTAGTTTTTAAACATTATGTTGAATGTTATATTATATTATTTATTAGGATGTTTATCATTTTTCTTTCATAAAATATATGTTAAAAAATTCTTTGAAATTAGCATGACTTCATCGAGTTGACCCAGACTTACAAGGTTAGCCTTTAGCCTCGGGATGAAGTAGATGCCGGTCAACTTGCAGTGCTTGCCTCCCATGCCGACGAATAGGATGGTGTCGTGCCCTTCAATCTCGACGTTGGAGTCGTTGCCGAACTTCACAGTCCCGCAAATCTCCGAGTCGAGCTCAAAGAACGCATGCCTGGCCCCAAGTGGAGATGCGCGTCAACCTACAGGCGCAAGGTCTGTGGCACGCCGTCGAGCAGAAAGAAAGAGAAGCGATCGAGTACTGGGAGGATCGGTTGGCGTTCGCCGCCATACTGCGGGCTGTGCCTCCGTAGATGCTGGCGTCTTTCTCCACCAAGCATACCGTGCAATATATATATATATATATATATTAAAAATAGGAAATCGTATGAAATTTTTTTAGAAATAGAAATTTAGAGAGGAGGTGGGAGGAGAATGGAGAAGATTTGGTGGGATGAATTTAATAGTATAAAATAACGAAAATGATAATGACATTGACCCAACAACCAAGGTAGTCGTTCCTCTTAATGGGATGGTTCATCAAGCACATCTTGGTATTGGTAAGTACTATTACTTTCTCTCTAACTCTCTCTTATAATCATGGTTTTCACCATTAATTATCATCGTTAACTAAACAATTGTATCGAAATGCATATTTTAACTATTTTGAAAGCGTTAATTTATCTACAAAAATGTGTTTAATATTTTAACGTTAATTTATCTACGAGGATCTTGATTCATGTTCTAGTCCTGGACCTTAGTTCTTAGTTCTTAGTTCTTATCCTTAACCTTAGTTTTGTTCTTCTTTTTCGTTATGTTTCTTGAGACACTCTTCCAAAGATTTATCGTATAAGGCATGAACATGACAACCTGTGTCTAAGGTTTCATGCGTTTCAAGTAACACAGTCTGATCTTACATCCAAGATTTCATGCTTTCTCAGTGACTTAGTCTGGACCTGCATCTAGGGCCTCATGCGAACCTTATGATACAGTCTGAAACCTACACCAAAGACTTCTTACGTTCCAAACGACGTAGTTTGAAATCGACATCCAAAACTTCATATGTTCCAAGGGATACATTTTGAAAACTAATGCCCAAGGCTTCATATGTTTCAAGCAGCATAGTTTAATACGTATGTCCAAGGTTTCATACATTTCAAGCGGCGTAGTTTGAAACCTGCATCCGAGCCTTCTTACATTCCAAGCAATGGAATATGAAAATCTACACTCTCAAGGCTCCCTATGTTCCAAGTAATGTAGTATGAGTCATGAACATGTTGTACCATGAGAGGTCTAGGAAATTCTTGGTATTTTAAGTCTACAGACCTTAGTCCTTCGTTCTTGAATGGTACTTAGCATTATTCTTTTCTTAGTGAAATTATGACTTATATTGTACTTCTCTTAGTTCTCGACCATTTTTTAGTTTTTGGGTTCTAGCTTCTTGCTCCAAGAGTTATTCTCGCAGAAGGCTTGTCTTGCTTTCTTAACCTCTCTTCCAACCTTATATGTCATGATATTTCTTAATAAAATGCCTAAGCCATTCAAAATATCGTAAGGTCATAATATATTTCTTAAATATTATAGAAAGATCACGAATCTTGGTTAGGGAGTTATTATGGGTAGTTTTGTCATTTTCCTTAAGCCTTAACTTATACCCCTAGCTTGATTTAGATTTTAAATTTGATCCACATTGCTTGAAATATTAGGTAAATACTCATGTACTTATGGAGAGGTCTTACTTAAAATCTTGAGTCATTAGAAGGGTGTTTAGACCTTGAAACATCTTAAAAAATCTTTACAGATGTTTTGATCATTTACTACCTTAAACTTGGTTCAAGTCTAAAAAATGATCCAGTAGTTCTAAAACTTTATATGATCCTTAACTCAATAAAATAAGGTCTCTTATAAAATTTCATCACATTTGGAGGTCATTTGGGTCATGAACCGGAGATGTTTTACCATAAGGACATTAGCACCATTTTGCATCATTGCTTGGTTTAACTATTTAACTTTATCCAATGACTATCAAATTTGATACATAACCTTACTACGTCATACTAGCTCTAGCATTAAAATTTATGTATAACATACTTCATTTAGTAGGTTATTTTAACGTTACTTGATTTCTGAGCAAAGTGTTCGAGTTAGGTCCTTAACTCACTATTATTGATTTATTTATTTCAAAATCCTTTAAGTATAACTTAATCTAAGGTTCATATTGAATTCCAAGTGATTCTCATAGGTATTTCTTAAGAAAAGTTTAGTTTGGCTACTTACCTTAATATTGGTGTTCTAGATCTACTTCTGTTATTCAAATTGTTTCAAAAAAATTCTGGTAGGTCCATTTTTGAGTCTTGCCTAGCGTTCTAGACATTTTCAGGCATTTTCAGGTTATGGAGCCTAGCGATCTACTTCCTTAATATTGGCGTTCTAGTCTAGCGTTCTAGACATTTTTCAGGCATTTATTCCTTCATGATATCTCTCCTTATCTTCCGGTCAACCTTAAGAAATAGATTTGGAAGGATGATTTTGTGTGGATGCCCTTAATTTCATGATTCTTCTTCTCCGCTACATACCCACTTTCTATAGATTTTGGAGATTATTGAGGAGCACGATAGAGAGTTCCTCATTCTCGACTTCTTTATGAAATCTTCTCCTCTCAATGCCACAAAACTAAAGAATTTTTTAATTTGGGACGAAAAGGATGGTAGAGAAGGAATTTGGAGTTACCCCTAATTTCTTTGAATTTTACCCGTTTTTTAAAAACTCAAATCTCCTGCTCTTCCGAGCTTGGTAGTCTTTGTGGTCTTCACGAGACTTCTTTCTTAGGTACCCAACTATTAGGTTATGGAGCCTGCTGCTTATTTATAGCTTGGTGAACGGTTATATCGGGTAAAGCTATATTTGATAAAGCTNGTCTGCTCCCTGTATTTATAGCTTGGTCAATGGCTATATCCGGTAAAGCTATATATGGTACATAGCTATATATAGTAGATGGTTAAATCTAATAAAGCTATATATAGTAAACTGAACTATATATATTTCGTCCGGTCTCTTCTCTGTATTCTCTCTTATTGTACATACTTGAAGTCATCAATATATAAATCATTTAGCCAGAGTTCTCCTTGCAATTTTCTTTATCCTGTTCTTTATGTTCATCTANTCTTTGTGTTCATCTAGATCGAGCGTGTGCGTTGTTGTGCGATCCTAACAACTGGTATTAGAGCTAAGTGAAATACACCACGATCTGTGAAGATGGAAAGTTCAAAGATTGGAATTGAGAAGTTCGATGGATCCGATTTCGGTTTCTGGAAGATGCAGATTGAAGATTATCTGTACCAGAAAGATCTTCACGAACCTCTGTTGGGGGTGAAGCCGGATACCATGACCACAGAATAGTGGAAGCTCAAGGATCGACAAGCCTTGGGGCTAATCTGATTGACGCTATCCAGAAACGTGGTGATCAACATTATCAAGGAGAAGACAATGTCAGATCTATTGAAGACGCCGTCAAATATGTATAAAAAACCATCGGCTATGAACAAGGTGTATTTGATGCGTAGATTGTTCAATCTACAGATGTCTGAAGGTGGACGTGTTGCGGATCATATAAATGAATTCAATATGATCATAAGTCAACTGGGTTCGGTGGAAATTAATTTCGAAGATGAAATTAAAGCGTTGATTTTGATGTCATCCTTACCCGAGTCATGGGATACTGTTGTTGCCGCAATCAGTTAGTTCCCGAGGATCTGATAAACTAAAGTTTGGTAAAATTCGAGATGTAGTTCTGAGCGAAAGTATTTGTAAATGGGAAACTGGAGATTCATCAAGCAATGTTCTCAGTGTTGATCGAAGGGGAAGAAGTAAATCAAAGAGCTCAAACAAACATGGGCGACCAAAATCAAAGAACCGAGAAAAATCTCCAAATAGACCAAACGTAACGTGTTGGAATTGTGGAGAAAAAGGTCACTTTCGGATAGGTTGTACAAGACCAAAGAGGAAGCAGAATCATATATCTGGAGATGATGATGATGATTCTATAAATTCAGCAGAAGACATTGGGGATATTCTAATCCTCAGCGTGGACAGTTCGATTGAATCCTTGATTTTGGATTCAGGTGCATCTTTTCATTCGTCTCCAAATAAAGAGTTGTTCCGGAATTTCAAGTCTTGAAATTTCGAGAAGGTGTATCTTGCCGACAACAAAGATTTGGAGATTAAAGGAAAAGGAGATGTCTACATAAGAACTCCGGCAGGAAATTAGTGGACATTAAAGGATGTCAGATATATTCCTAGTCTAAAAAAGAACCTGATCTCTATTGGTCAGTTGGACAGCACAGGTTATGCAACAAAGTTAGGGAAGAGTTCGTGGAAGATTATGAAGGGTGCTACGGTGGTAGCACGTGGCTCAAAATCTGGAACCTTATACACCACTACAAGGTGTATGAACATAGATGTTGTTGCTGAGAGTGCTTTAAATTCAAGTCTACGGCACAATAGACTTGAACATATGAGCGCGAAAGGAATGAAGAGGCTGGCTGCGAAAGGAGTTTTAGAAGGTCTGAAATCTGTTAATGTGGGTCGTTGTGAGAACTACGTTATGAGCAAGCAGAAACGAGTTAGCTTCACAAGGATCGCCAGAAAATTGAAGAAAGTGCGGTTGGAAATGTAACCATATGTGGAGCAAGGTTCGACGAAGCAAGTAGGAGTTGAGCTTGAGTTGCAGAAAAACTCACTTAGTGATGTTGTAGCAGATACTCATGAAACTCCTGAGACTACTGCTGAGGAACCAGATGTGGAGCAAGGTTCCAAGACCACGAACCAAGTGAGAGTTGAGCTTGAGTTGCAGGGAAACTCACTTAGTGATCTTGTAGCAGATACTCAAGAAACTCCTAAGACTACTGCTGAGGAACCAAATGTGGAGCAAGGTTCCAAGACAACAAAGCAAGTGGGAGTTGAGGAACCCATAATCTAAAACTCTTGAATTTTGAAAGATCTAAGAGCAAGGACCCATAATCTAAAAGCTTCAAACTCGAGTTTTAAGAATTCTCATAACTCGATTCTTGACCAAAAATATTGCTCAGAACTTCTTATTTATAAATGGTGCCTTAAAATTTCATCTATATTAGAAATTAAAAAACCAAAAAAATGGTTAAAGTTGGAAAATTACATTTTTGTTGTTTATACTTGTCTTTTCTATACCAAACGTTATTCAAGGGTCCCGAGTCCTTTTGAAATATTGTTAAGAAATCATTCACTTAGACCTTTTGTCCTGACTTGGATCTCTTAATCTTCTCTTAAGAGAGTGTCTGTCAATCACACCGAACTTGTCTTTCAAAAAATCGAACTGACGTCTTCCCAAAGTTTTAGTGAAAATATCTGCCAATTGCATTTTAGTCGAAACGTAACATGGTTTGATGATTTCAGCTTGTAATTTTTCTCGAACCATATGACAATTTATTTCTATGTGTTTCTTACGTTCATGAAAAACAGGATTGGCTGCTATGTGTAATGCTGCTTGATTATCACAATACAATAATGCTGGTTCGGACAGTGGAACTTTCAAGTCTTGAAGAATGTATCTTAACCAAGTTAACTCTAAACAAGTATTTGTCATCGCTCGATACTCAGCTTCTGCTAATGATCTGGACACATTGGTTTGTTTTTTAGACTTCCAAGGAATAATTCAATTTTCAAGGAAAATGAAGAACCAAGAAATTGATCGTCTGGAAGTTCGAAAACCGCCCCAGTCTGAATCGCAATATGCTTGTAATCTTAAGTTGTTTTTAGATGGTAGTACAAGTCCTTGACCAGGAGTACCTTTGATGTATCTCAGAACTCGAAGAGCTACCTCCCAATGTGGTTTTCTTGGTTCATGCATAAATTGACTAAGCATACGAACTGAATACACTATGTCAGGCCTTGCAACGGATGAATATAATAATCTGGCAATCAACCGTATGTATTTACTTGGATCATTCAACTTCTCCCCTTCTGTTAAATAAAGTTTCAGATTTTGCCCCATAGGAAATCTTTTTGGACGTGCTCTTGTAAGACCCGTGTCTTGAAAAATGTCAAGAGAATACTTCCTTTGGGATAAAAATTTCTTTTCTAGACCTAGAAAATTCAATGCCTAGAAAATATTTCAAATTCCCTAAATCTTTAACAAGGAATTTCTCGAGTAAACTAGTCTTGAGATGTTGAGTTTCTTTGAGATCATTGACTGTCAACAGAATATCATCAACATAGATAAGAGCTACAGTGAAAGAAGTACATTTACTCTTAATAAATAAAGAGTAATCTGCTTTAGATTGAGTGTAGCCTACATTTTGTGTAGTGGTAGATAATATGGAGAACCAATTGCGAGAAGCCATTTTTAAAGCATAGAGAGATTTATGGAGTCGACATACTGTATTCTCCCCCTGTTGGCGAATACCTGGTGGTAAAGACATATAGACTTCCTCGTCTAGATTACCATGGAGAAAGGCATTTTGAACATCCAACTGATGAGTGAACCACTTTCGAGCAGCGACAATAGTGAGTAGGCAACGAAGTGTAGTAAGTTTCGGTGTAGGAGAGAATGTCTCTTTGTAATCAACACCTTCAACCTGAGTGTATCCCTTTGCTACCAATCGAGATTTATAACGTTCAGTAGAACTATCAAAGTTGTGTTTGATCTTGTACACCCAACGACAGCCAATAGCACTATGGCCAGGTGGTAGAGGAACGAGAGACCGAGTATGATTACGTTCCAAGGCTGCAATTTCATCATTCATAGCGTGCTGCCATAATGGGTCACCAACTGCCTCATCATAGGTTTTTGGTTCTGTTTGGGCTGTAATAAGAGCTAGAAAAGCATGTTGAGTAGGAGAAAAACGAGAGAATGAAAAGTAATCATGAAGGGAATACCTGGTGCCAGTGTTGGGACTAGCTAGAGGTTAAATGATTGACTCCAAAAGACATCTCATTATCACTATAACAAGCTGGAGGCTGTTTTGTACGAGTAGAACGTCGGAGTGGAACTGATGTATCAGGTGGGATAAGATTAGAATTAGTGGGTGAATCTGGAGAAAGAATAGAAGGCGGAGGAGACGACGAAGTAGTAGGTGAAGGAATAGAAGGTGGGGGAGGACTAGAATGGATGTTTGAGTAGGATGAATCATGAAGTGGTAAAATGGGAGTTGAAGGAGCTAATGTCAAAGTTTTTGAAGCTGATGAAAAAGGAAAATCATCGTCACAAAATTTAACATCACGACTGATAAAAAAAATTTAGATTGCATGTCATAAACCTTGTAACCTTTGTGACCACATGGATATCCTACAAAAACACAAGGAATTGCCCGAGGTTCAAATTTTTGCTTAGGATGTGTCAGTTGCATAACACATACAATCAAAAACTTTAAGATGGTGAAATGTAGGTGGTAGTTTCTTGAGTGCTTCAAAGGGTGTCTTGTTAGATAATAATGGTGACGGTGTTCTATTTATAAGATAAACAACAGTTAAAATGGTGTCTTATGTAGAGTACTTAAAATGCACTCTACCTAACTTTAACTCGGCCTGATATTTCTTCTGCAGTTGGGGTTATGAGTCGGTACATGCAAAGTCCAAAGAAGCCTCATTTGGATGCAACTCGACGGATCTTGAGATACGTCAAAGGTACAATCGACTATGGTCTTTTGTACAAAAGAAACAAAGATTGCAAGCTAGTTGGATAATGTGATAAGACTATGCATGAGACCACGATACTCGGAGGTCAACCACTAGGTATGTGTTCAAGTTTGGTTCGGGAACAATTTCTTGGGGTAGCAAGAGACAACCAACAGTATCATTGTCAACTACAGAAGCAAAGTATAGAGCAGCGGCTGGAGCAGTTCAGGAAAGTACATGGCTGAAACTCTTGATGGTAGATTTGCACCAAAAAATTGAGTATCCAATATCACTTCATTGCGACAACCAATCTGTGATTCGCCAAGCAGAAAATTGGTAGATCAAAGCATGTGGAGGTGCAGTACCATTTCATTAGAGAGAAGGTCCTAAAGGAAGAAATTGAGATGTATCTGATCAAGACAGATGACCAAGTGGCAGACTTGTTTACAAAAGAGCCGAATACGGGCAAACATTAGAGTTTTCTGTGTCAGCTTAACATGGTACGGCGATTGAGGACTAGTGCTGAGGGGGAGTGTTAAAATATCATCACTAGGCCAATAGAGTCAAGCCCAATAATTGTACTGGCCCATTGTATATTTATTTTAAGATACAAGATATTTTAGGAAAGTGATCTCGATATCTTAGGAAAAGGATTTACATTTGTTAGGTCTAGACTGCGTAGGGTATAGTATAAATACCCCTCGACCCTACCTATTTTTTCATCTCAAGAAATCCCAAGCATTATAAAGTATTAGTATTCTACAAAGTGTCTTGTATTCTCTTCTCGATTGGTCTTACTAAAGAGTGCGAGTGTTTTCAACAGAGAGTTATTTTCAACATGCGGTACACTTCCAATTCATCCCAGAGTGCTTTGACCTTGGTGAAATATGCTGAGAGTGCCATGGTTCCCTGTGACATCATTGTCATCGACTTTTGTATCTGAAAAATTGCTAAAGCATTCTTTTGTGAGAATTGATTAAGAAGATCAACCCACACTTGATGAGCTGTCTTGGCGTGAATAATTCCATCAGCCATATCTGCTTCAACTGAATGAGTTAACCAAGATATTATCATATTGTTGCACTGATTCTAGAACCATGGTTATCTTTTAAGGGCTTTAGTACTATGGTTCTTTGTTCTTTATCCATATTCTAGTCCATGATCTTTCTCTTGTCCTTGGTACTTTCTAAGTTCTTGTTCGGTTCTTGGTTCTTTCTCCAACACACTGCCACGAAGATTTACGGTATCAGACATGAACCTGACATCCTGTGTTCAAGGCTTCATGCGTTCCAAGCGACACAGTCTTAACCCCACACCTCAGGGCTTGCCCTTCGACATGCTCT
Organism: Cucurbita pepo subsp. pepo; assembly: GCF_002806865.2. NCBI lineage: Eukaryota > Viridiplantae > Streptophyta > Magnoliopsida > Cucurbitales > Cucurbitaceae > Cucurbita > Cucurbita pepo. The sequence goes on along the minus strand of NC_036649.1, from coordinate 4,115,491 downwards.
GAAAACTTATGCCCAAGTTTTCATGCATTTCAAGTAACATAGTCTGAAAACCTACATCCAAGGCTTCTGACGAAACAAACGATGTAGTCTAATTCTGAATCAAGGGCTTTCCCTATGATACAGTCTCAATACCTATGCCCAAGGCTTCATGCATTCCAAGTAGCATAGTCTGAATACCTACGCTCAAGGCTTCATGCGTTCCAAGAAGCGTAGTCTGAAATCCTGCACCCAGTGCTTGCCCTATGTTACAACATAAATACCTATGCCTAAGACTTCATGCATTCCAAGCGGCATAATCTGAATACTTACAGCATATTTTGAGTCAAGAACATGTTGTACCGTGGGAGGTCTTATGATTTTTTCTTGAGTTTCTGAGTTTTAGGACCTTGGTTCCCTTATCCTTGAGTGGTACCTAGCATTCTTCTTGCTTTGGTAGTTGTAGAGCTTGTATGGTATTGTTCTTGGTTCTCAATCTTGTAAGTTGTAACATGCATCCGAAAACATATGAATCCATCGTAATAACAAGCATGAATTGTTCTACAAGGTCATAGATTCATAATGAATTCCTTAGAGGGTTCAAGAAGGGTCTTGAGTCTTAAGGTGTTTCCTTTAGGTGTTTCTTTGGTCCTAACTTGCTTTAGGTTCCAAGCTTGCTCTAATCAACTTGAACTCTTGAACATATCTTGTTGTCCTTAGGAATAGGCCTTATAACAAGTAGCAAATCATTTGGAGGACGTATAGACCTTGAATTTAAATAAGTAGTCCGAGGGGCATTTTGGTCATTTTACCCCTTATTATTGGCTTTGCTACTTAACGTGTTCCAATGGCTTTCAAACTTCTCTACATCATTAGACATCACATGATAAGGTCTATCACGGAATTTAATAGCATTTGGAGGTCCTCTAGGTCATGAACTGTAGGTAGACATCCTTAGGGGCAATATGGTCATTTTGCACCATTTCTTGGTTTACCTACCTATCCTTGTCCAATGACCACCAAATTTCATATATAACCTCCACATGCTATAATATGCTTAGCATTAAAATTTTATAGGCAGCGAAGTTCATCTAGTTTGTTATTTTAATGTTACTTCAATATCGAGCAATTTGATCGGTTCAGTGCTTTAACTCATGGTTCTTTGAGTTTTTCTTTTATATATCCTTAATCCATACTTGGTTTAGGATTCATGTAGAGATTCAAGCGATTCCAACAAGTATTTTTTAAGAAAAGTCCGAGGTGGCTACTTACCTCATCATCTGTGTTCGGGACTTCCAATTCTTGAGCTTTTGGTCTCTGAATTATTCCAAATTATCTTTACTAGATTCATCTTTAAGTCTAGTTTCAGTAACCATAAAGAAATTCATGAGAACCGGTCTGAAAGGGGTCCAAATCGATCAAACAGTGTAGAAAGGTCAACATATGGCTACCTTTAACTTTTATTGGTCAAAGTTTGACCTTTGACTTTGGACTTCATCTTCTTCCTTGGTTGCAAAAATCACGATTTTTCCTTATCATACTCGTCGTGTTTTGCCTTTGTTAGCTCTATATACACCTCTAATGGGATAAATTTCTTCACAAAATGTTTAGATGAAGTTTCAAGGAAGAAGTATGGGCCAATTTCATACCTTGTCGTGGTCTGTAGCTTGAGTTATAACCTTCCAAAGTTTGCCGGAAAACATGTTTCTTGCCTTTTTTCGGGACAGCCGATTCTAGAGCTTTTCATTGCCCAATTCCTTCACAAAACTCGTTGGAAATCCCATATGGAATGTGTAGGAGTTGGTAGGATGGAAAATGGTTAACTACAACCCTCAAATATAGAAGAAATTTGAGGAAGAAAAATCCATAATCTAAAAGCTTCAAACTCGAATTTTAGGAATCATCCCTCGATTCTTGTCTTGAAACATTGCCCATAACTTCTTATTTATAGATCAAGCTTGCACCGCCATTGATTGTTCTAGAATTGTGGTGAATTTTCTCGTTTTTTATTTATCTAAAATTTAAGTGGAAGTATCTAAAACGATGAAGGTGCTACCGACATTGGTTTTAAACTTTAAACGTTGGATCTACAAAACCTTGAGTCTTGTTAAACGTATCCAAATAATAGCTCAATCCAACGATTGGAAGTGAATATACGATTGATTTTTTTATGCTGGACGGTTCTAGAACCAAGGTTGCATATTTTCTTTAATTGCAGTTTTGTAATTAAGCGGAACTTTAGGGGTATTTTTGGTAATTTGTCACATTCGAAATATTTTATTATTATTTTTCTCGAAACATTCATAATTTTTCTTAAAATCCTTCATCCCTTGATGTTGCTGGTCATTTTTCCCTTCTCGACCATCTTGAAATTCCTTCTTGATAAGGAATTAAAAATCGAGAAAGATCCTTGGTAATTGAAAAAATTACCTTTTTGCCCTTTTTACCCCCTTTTTCCTTCTCCATGTTTGTCCAGCCGCCTTAAATTCTTAAAATTACTTCTAACCATGTAGAAATGACTTGCTTAAGACTCTTGTCCTTGCTTGCTTGATCCTTTTAATTTCAAGTCCTTGAATCCTTTTGATCTTACATGGGGCGCTTGTTCTTATTGGAGCTAATTTCCTTTATTTTTTGGGGGTGTTACATCATATCTCATCACTTGGCTCCCCAAATCGTATTTATCAATCACAGTTTTATACACGATCCCAAGATGAATTGGTTAACTCTTTATTAGTCTCTATGTCGTACATCTACGTATCATGAATACATGATCCTAAGATGAATTGGTCCTCTCTTTCTTATAACATTTTCCATACTACACCAAACATAATTATTTGATTCGTAAGCATGGTAAACAAAACTTTAAACCAAACCACCACCAAGAGATCTAGATCAGCTACATAAGGTTCATTTGAAATAGTTCTTGCTTTTTTTTATTAAATGACAGAACAATTTGATAACTATTTGAAAACCCCGTTTATTGTTCTTTCTAATCTAAAATGGATTAGAAATTTTGGAAACTCCTCGTTCTCAATTTGTTTAACAAAATAATCAACCTTTAAATTGTAATTTTACTATCTACGATCGAGTTGCAAAATGTCTTCTTAGGGTAAGTCTGTATTTCCCTCCTCTAATATGTCATTTCTCAAGGAAAATGTATATATTATTACCTTATGACATAATGTAAAGTGCCTTTTATATCAAATCTTTGTATTATCATTTCCTTATATAAACCCAATATTTTCCATTAATTTCTCTCAAATTTGGGAACTTAAATAAATGGGACTACTACCCCGTGACTGTCTTCTAATAACAATTGGTTGTGAACTTGATTCGATGGACCTCCCTGTACATTGTGTAAGCATTTTCGAATACTGTCACAGTTGTACATTTTCAACCATACAACGTCACGATTTTGACACACTCATGAAAAACATTTTTTTTGCCTGACTTTATGGCTTCATTAGACTTTAGACAAGGTTCATCACTCACCAAACATGACTTATATAGAAACTAAACTTTGTTCAATCATAGATGTAACAACTCTAACCGATTGCCTCTACTCTAGGCCAAGCCTAAGGCTCTACCTTACCTTTACCGTACCTCAAAATCCATCTAATGCAATGTCCCATCTGATATAGTTGTTTTGATTATCAATCATGACGAATATAAGTTATCAAATTTTCATATTATAATCTATGTCGATAGATAATTAACATCGTTTATATTTAACTCGTACTAATCATATCAAGCTTTTTAAAAAAAATCCCACATAAACAACATATAAAAAATATTTATTTATTTCAATATTAAAATCAGACTTTCAAATTGATGGATAGATGGATTTTTTGCTTGACCAGTTGTAGAAAATATCATAATTATCGGTTTTATAGTTGAACATACAGACATTTTTCTCACTCACATGGCACGAACATAGACTACTTTCACAATTATCTATATCTCTCTTTTCTATGTAGACATTGAAGTAATAAAACGAGCTAGGCCATTGGAAGAAACAGTAAAACAATGTCGTGCCCCATAAGTTTGGACGAAAACTGAAGTCGTAGCTGGCCCAAGGTGTCAGCTTGTGGACTCCCAAGTCATCATCGCAAGATTTGCAGTGAACAGTGAGCTGATTTTTAGATGTTAGAGCATTTGTTATCTTGACCCTAGTATTTGGGTTTTGGATGAATGATTCTTGGATAGTAGTCACTTGGTTAGCAAAGAGAAATGAAATTAAGAGAGAAAGTGCAAGTGTTGAAAATAAACTCATATGGTTGAAATGGGAGAGAAAAAGAGATGGGTATGAACACATTTGTGCTTGATTTGTTTCACTTTTTATAGTTGAAAAAGAGTGTAATAGAAGATAACCATTGATCCGTAATAACCAAAAAATAAATAAATAAACTAACCCATTTGTTTGTATTTCTAATTCTTTCTATCTTTTATTCTTTATTCTTTTTTGTAACGTATGGTTTTGTGAGAAGTTTTTGTAACCTATAGTTTTGTGAGAAGGAGTTTGTTGAATATTTTACTGCACTAGTTATGTGAGAGTTTGGGAAGGGAAGAGATTATTTATTATTAATTTTTTTTTGTTACGGTTATTAAATGGTTTATAATAAAAATAGAATCGTGATTGATAATTGTTATTTTTTAAATCAAAAAATATATGCTTGAAACTGATTCTGATTGTTGCTCTCTAAAATTTTGAATTAAAATGGTAAAAGTATAATATGGAAATTAATTTTATGTTATGGTCATTCCGGTCCTTCACCTAGTCTAATTTTCATAGTGTCTCATGACCTAGCCCAACAAGGCTTTTATCTGGTCATCATATATAAGGACCGGGCTGACTCGATACTCCAAAAAGGTGAGTAAACTTTCACGAAATAAAACAAACAGTATTTAAAACATAATATTACTTAAAACAAAATAGTGTTCATACATGAGTAATTAAAACGCAACACAATAGTTAAAACACAAAATATTTCAAAACAAATGGGTTGAAGACGATGGGTGAGGCTTGTCTATGACACCTGCTTCAGAGTCCGCTCCCAACCTCGACTAGCTCCTTATTATCTGGAAAAAAAAAAAAAAAAAAAAAAANCACAGTGTAAGGTTGGGAATAACGATTTCAACTTCTTTTTTAGCTCAATTAAATTAGAGATAAAACGAAGAAGTCCAGTCAAAACAAAATACCCGACGTGATGATGTGCCGGTAAAATTGACATCATGAACCAATCGAATTCAAAACAAGATACTTGACATGATGATCTTATGACAAAATTGACATCATGGACTAGCAGCAAAATTGACATCATAAACCAATCGAAATATGACCTTTATAATTTTGGTAGAGTAATCAATGGTAGAATTTTTAATAATATTTATAAAATTTTCAAAGAAAGAAATTATAATGATTTTATTTATGAAAACTAATTTTGAGAAAGAAAATTATTTGAATTATAAAATTATTTCAATAACATTTATAATGATTTCAATCAGATTTATAAAACTTTTAAACAATTATTTTAAGTTGTTTTCATTAACATTTTTAATTTTATATATATATATATATATATATGAAACATGTGGTTTATAATTTTTTTACGATAAATTTAAAAATAAATAAATATTAATTTAGTGTCCATTTACGTTTTAGGGTTCTGTATCAATTTCTATTTTTACAACTTCATCACTCTTTAAATTCATCCCCTTTTCATATTTTTTAGAACACAACATACAGAACATAGAACACAATACAAACATCCATAGTGTCCTCCATCTACATTTTTTTTTAAAAAGCCTCCATTGTTGCTCTCTCCAAACCTTTCAATCTTATTTCTGTTTATCTTATTCTTGAGAGAGATGTCTATTGTATTGTGAGAAAATTGTAAATCTACTACTTTAGAGAGTTGTGGTGTGTTTCTATAAAGTTTCAGACAATTGTACCGGTTTAATCTTGAGCCGTGGAAATGATTGAGTTTGCTCCTAAATTCGTAAAAAAAGTTGTGTACCGGTTTGATCCTGAGCCGTGGAAAGGATTGGGTTTTCTCTTGAACTAGCAAAAAGAGGGGTGTAGCGGTTGGGCTCTGATCCGAGGAAAGAGTCATAAAGTTTTATTCAAATTTCCAAGAGGCGTTTGGGAAGTGGAGTACGTCGAGTTTGATCGAACCACTATAAAACTAAGGTTATATTTTCTAACCCTTTTCCTATTTAAATTTCTTTTCTTATTTAAATTCCTTTTCCTAATTAAATTCTAAATTATTGTTAACTTTTATTCCATGGTATCAAGTTTTATTGTTATTAAAAAAATAATAATAATTAAATTGTTTAAACCCTATTCACCCCCTCTACGGTTGTCATATCGATCCAACAATTGGTATCAAAGCAGGTTGCTCTTATTGATTTTTTTATATAAACTTTATTTTAAAGGCTTATGGCAAATCTACGTGTTAAAAACGGTTTTTGTGAAGGACAATCAACTTCTAGACCTCCTTATTTTGATGGAACAAATTATACTTATGGGAAAGCTATAATGAAAATTTATTTGCAATCGATTAATTATCAAGTTAAATGTTAGTAAAAGCCCTTATATTCCAATAAAAATGATTAATAATATTGAGGAGATTAAAATGGAGGATGAATTTGATGAGCATGATGTGAAAAAAAATGTTCTTTTAATGCTAGTGCTATAAACTGTCTTTATTGTGCCCAAGTAATGATGAATTTAATAGAGTATCTATGTGTTTTTCAGCATATGAAATTTGGAAAACTCTGGAAGTAACTCATGAGGGAACAAATCAAGTTAAAGAAACAAAGATTAGCATGTAAGTTCATAATTATGAACTATTTAAAATGGATGCAAATGAATCTATAGACGATATGTTCACTAGATTTACTAATATTCTAAATGCTTTGAAAAATCTTGGAAAAGTATATTCTACTCCCAAAAATGTCAGAAAAATTCTTAGGTCTCTACCTAAAACGGAAGCAAAAGTGATTGCAATTCAAGAAGCAAAATATCTCATAAAGCTTCTTTTGGATGAACTTGTTGGTTCTCTCCTGACGCATGAGATTACCATGAAGGAGCGCATGGAAGAGGAGGAGCGCATAGAAGAGGAATCCAGAAAGAAAAAAGTATAGCCCTAAAGTCCATCACATTGGAAGTTGACTCCGACGATGAGGAAGCCCTTGATGAGGATGATGTTGCCTACTTCACACGTAAGTATAAAAATTTCATCAAAAGAGAGAAACAATTTAGGAAACATTTCACCAACCAAAAAGGTGAGAAGAGCAAATATGATGAGATAATATGTTATGAATGTAAAAAGTTAGGTCATATAAGATCGGATTGTCATCTCCTCAAATTATCTAAGAAATCCAGGAAGAAAGCAATGAAGGATACTTGGGATGATAGTGATGAAGAAGTCACAAATTTTTAGATAAAATAATTGAAGCAGGTAAGCCTTATGGTGATAAAAGAGGATTAGGCTTATGTTGATGAATGTTCTACTTCTTCAAGTTCTAAAACAATATTTGTTAAACCATCCCCCATCATGCCTAAGCCTAACACATGCAAATTTGTATCTGAGTATAATAAATCTAGATTTGTATCTACCTGTCATTGTTGTGGTGTTTAAAGTCATATTAGACCTAATTGCTTTAAATTGAAAAATTCTCAAAACATTACTTCCGGAACAAAATTTTCTCAAAATATAAAATTTAACAATGTTTTAAGAAATAATTTTTGTATTGAAAATAGAATACAGAAACTTAGTTCGAGAAATAAATTCCTGCATGATGTTGTTTGTTTCTCGTGTAGTAAGTTTTTTTAATATGAATGCAAGCATGATCCTAAATTTGTGAAAACTAACTTGTTAGGACCCAAACAAGTATGGGTACAAAAGGTCAATTTTGAATATCTTTATTTATATGTTTATTTGAAAGCCTCCAAGAAAAATAAGTGGTGTTTGGATAGTGGTTGCTCATGACACATGATGGGAAACCAATCCAAATTTGTGAATCTTTCCTAGAAGAATGGTAGTTTGTGAATCTTTCCTAGAAGAATGGTAGCTCAGTAACTTTTGGCGACAACAAGAAAGGTAAACGAACCCTAATTCGGAAACACCAAAACTGGGACGTTTGAAGCACGTGCTAAAAAAACCGAGTAATTGTACATATTTTTCAAAACTTTCGTGGGGAATCACTAGGCGTGATGATTTAGAATAGAATGTCGAATAAACGGAATGTATAAAATAGTAAAAAGGTGCATAAAATCGAAACCCTAATTTGGAAACCACGAATTCGGGACATTTGAATCACGTGCTAAAAAAACCGAGTAAATGTACATATTTTTCAAAACTTTTGTTGAGAATGATTAGGCATGATGATTTAGAATTGAATGTTGAAGAAACGGAGCGTCTAAAACAGTAAAAAGGTGCTTAAAATCGAAACCCTAATTCAGAAACCCCGAATTTGGGACGTTTGAAGCATGTGCTAAAAAAATCGAGTAACTGTCCATCTTTTTCGAAACTTTTGTGAGAAATGATTAGGCATGATGATTTAGAATAGAATGTCAAAGAAACAGAGCTTATAAAACAGTAAAAAACTGCTTAAAATCGAAACCCTAATTCGGAAACCCCGAATTCGGGACGTTTGAAGCACGTGCTAAAAAAACTGAGTAACTGTCCATCTTTTTTTAATGTTTTGTGGGGAATGATTAGGCATGATGGTTTAGAATAGAATGCCGAAGAATCTGAGTGTATAAAACAGTAAAAATGTGCTTAAAATCGAGCCCTAATTCGGAAACCCCAAATTCGGGACGTTTGAACCACAAACTAAAAAAATCAAGTAACTATCTATCTTTTTTGAAATTTTTCAGGAATGATTAGGAATGATGATTTAGAATAGAATGTCGAAGAAACGGAGTTTATAAAACAATAAAAAAGTGCTTATAATCGAAACCCTACTTAGGAAACCCCGAATTCGGGACGTTTGAAGCACATGCAAAAGAAACTGAGTAATTATCCATGTTTTCGAAACATTTGTGGGGAATGATTAGGAATGATGATTTAGAATATAATGTCGAAGAAACGGAGTTTATAAAACAATAAAAAAGTGCTTAAAATCGAAACCCTACTTCGAAAACCCCGAATTCGGGACATTTGAATCACGTGCTAAAAAAACCGAGTAAATGTACATCTTTTTCGAAACTTTTGTTGGGAATGATTAGGCATGATGATTTAGAATTGAATGTTGAAGAAACAGAGCTTATAAAACAGTAAAAAGGTGCTTAAAATCGAAACCCTAATTTGGAAACCCCGAATTTGGGACGTTTGAAGCACGTGCTAAAAAAACCAAGTAACTGTCCATCTTTTTCGAAACTTTTGTGGGGAATGATTAGACATGATGATTTAGAATAGAATGCCGAAGAAACATAGTGTATAAAACAGTAAAAAATTGCCTAAAATCGAACCCTAATTTGGAAACCCCGAATTTGGGACGTTTGAAGCACGTGCTATAAAACCGAGTAACTGTCCATCTTTTCGAAACTTTTGTGGGGAATGATTAGGCATGATGACTTAGAATAAAATGTCAAAGAAACAAAGTCTATAAAACAGTAAAAAATTGCTTAGAACCGAACCCTAATTCGAAAACCCCGAATTCAGGATGTTTGAAGCACGTGCTAAAAAAATCGAGTAACTTTGCAGCTTTTTCGAAACTTTTTTAGGGGAATGATTAGGCATGATGATTTAGAATAGAATGTCGAAGAAATGGAGCGTATAAAACAGTAAAAAAGTGCTTAAAATGGAACTCTAATTCGGAAACCTTGAATTTGGAACGTTTGAAGATCGTGCTAAAACAACCTAGTAACTATCCATATTTTTTGAAACTTTTGTGCGGAATGATTAGGCATGATGATTTAGAATAGAATGTCGAAGAAACAATGTGTACAAAACAGTAAAAAAGTGCTTAAACTCGAAACCCTAATTCGGAAACCCCAAAACTGAGATGTTTGAAGCACGTGCTAAAAAAACCGAGTAACTGTCCTTCTTTTTTGAAACTTTTGTGGGGAATGATTAGGCATGATGGTTTAGAATAGAATGTCGAAGAAACAGAGTGTATAAACTGTAAAAAAGTGCTTAAAATCAAACCCTAATTCTGAAACCCCGAATTCGAGACGTTTGAAGCATGTGCTAAAACAACCGAGTAATTGTCCATCTTTTTCGAAACTTTTGTGGGGAATGATTAGGCATGATGGTTTAGAAAAGAATGTCGAAGAAACGGAGTGTATAAAACTGTAAAAAAGTGCTTAAAGTCGAACCATAATTCTAAAACCCCAAATTCGGGACGTTTGAAGCACGTGCTAAAAAAATCGAGTAATTGTCCATCTTTTTCGAAACTTTTGTGGGGAATGATTAGGCATGATGCTTTAGAATAGAATGTCGAAGAAACGGAGTGTATAAAACTGTAACAATGTGTTTAAAATCGGACCCTAATTCGGAAACCCCAAATTCGGGACGTTTGAAGCACGTGCTAAAAAAACGGGTAATTGTCCATCTTTTTTGAAACTTTTGTGGGGAGTGATTAGGCATGATGGTTTTGAATAGAATGTCAAAGAAACGAAGTGTATAAAACAGTAAAAACGTGATTAAAATCGAAACCCTAATTCGAAAACCTTGAATTCGGGACGTTTCAAGCACGTACTAAGAAAACGAGTAAATGTTCATCTTTTTCGAAACTTTTGTGAGGAATAATTAGGTATGATGATTTAGAATAGAATGTCAAAGAAACGGAGTGTATAAAATAGTAAAAAAGTGCTTAAAATCGAACCCTAATTCGAAAACACCAAAATCGAGACGTTTGAAGCACGTGCTAAAAAAATCGAGTAACTGTCCATCATTTTCAAAACTTTTGTGGGGAATGATTAGGTATGATGATTTAGAATAGAATGTCGAAGAAACGGAGTGTAAAAAATAGTAAAAAAGTGCTTCAAATCGAAACCCTAATTCGGAAACCCCAAAACCTGGATGTTTGAAGCCATGCTAAAAAAACCGAGTAACTGTCCATCTTTTTCGAAACTTTGGCGGGGAATCACTAGGCATGCTGATTTAGAATAGAATGTCGAAGAAATGGAGCGTATAAAACAGTAAAAAAGTGCTTAAAATCGAAACCCTAATTCGGAAACCGCGAATTCGGGACGTTTGAAGCACGTGCTAAAAAAACCAAGTAATTGTCCATCTTTTTCGAAACTTTTGTAGGGAATGATTAGACATGATGATTTAGAATAGAATGCCGAAGAAATGGAGCGTATAAAACAGTAAAAAAAAGTGCTTAAAATCGAACCCTAATTTGGTAACACCGAAATCGGGACGTTTGAAGCACGTTCTAAACAAATCGAGTAACTGTCCATGTTTTTCGAAATTTTTGTGGGGAATGATTAGGCATGATGATTTAGAATTGAATGTCGAAGAAACTGAGTGTATAAAACAGTAAAAAAAGTGCTTAAATCGAAACCCTTATTCAAAAACCCCGAATTCGTGACGTTTGAAGCACGTGCTAAATAAACCAAGTAACCATTAGTCATGTTCGAAACTTTTGTGGGGAATGATTAGGCATGATGATTTAGAATAGAATGTCGAAGAAACGAATTGTATAAAACAAGAAAAAAGTGCTTAAATTTGAAACCCTAATTCGGAAACCCCGAATTCGGGACGTTTGAAGCACGTGCTATAAAAACCAAGTAACTGTCCATCTTTTTCGAAATTTTTGTGGGGAATGATTAAGCATGATGATTTAGAATAGAATATCAAAGAAACGGAGCGTATAAACAGTAAAAAAGTAATTAAAATCGAAACCTCTAATTCGACAACCCCGAATTCGGGACGTTTTAAGCATGTGCAAAAAAACCCGAGTAACTGTCCATTTTTTTCAAAACTTTTGTGGGGAATGATTAGGCATGAAGGTTTAGAAAAGAATGTCGAAGAAATTGAGTGTATAAAACAGTAAAAAATTGCTTAAAATTGAAACCTTAATTCGGAAACCCCGAATTCGAGACGTTTGAAGCACGTGCTAAAAAAACACAGTAACTGTCCATCTTTTTCGAAACTTTTGAGGGGAATGATTAGGCATGATGATTTAGAATAGAATGTCGAAGAACGAAGTGTATAAAACAGTAAAAAAGTGCTTAAAATCGGAACCCTTATTTGGTAACCTCGAATTCGGGACGTTTGAAGCACGTGTTAAAAAGACCGAGTAACTGTTAGTCTTTTTCAAAAGTTTTATGGGGAATTATTACGCATGATAATTTAGAATAGAATATCGAAGAAATGGAGAGTATACAACAGTAAAAAAAGTGCTTAAAATCGAACCCTAATTCGAAAATCCAAAAATCGGGACTTTTGAAGCACATGCTAAAAAAACCAAGTAACTCTCCATTTTTTTTTCAATTTGAAGTTCTATGAATGAAGAACCAAGGTCCTCAAACTTAGAATCCAAGAACCCCTAGACCTCCCACAATACAACATAATCATGACTCAGACTACGTCACTTGGAACGTAATAAACCTTGGATGTTGGTTTTCCATACTAAATTGCTTTGAATGTAAAAAGCCATAGATGCATATTTTAGATTACGTCGTTTGAAATGTATGAAGCCTTGAGCATAGGTTATAAGACTATGTCGCTTGAAATGTATGAAATTTTGGGCATAGATTTTCAAACTGCATCGCTCATGAAGCCTTAGGCACATATTTCATACTACACTGCTTGAAACATAATAACCCTAGAGGGTAGGTTTCTGACTCTATAACAAGAAACACATGGAGCTTTGGATACAGATTCAAACTACATCGCTTGTAACGCATGAAACCTTAGACGTAGGTTCAGACTATGTCGTATGGAAGACATGAAGTCTTAAACACAAGTTGTTAGATTCATGTCTTGTACCATAAATCCTAAGGGGTATTTGAGGGAACAAAATGAGAATGAGAAGAAGAATAAGAACAAAAATAAAAACAAGAACCAAGGATAAGAATCAAGAACAAGGCCAAAGACGAACTCGCAAAAATCGGGTTGTAGCATCTTGACAATTTTCCCTTTCCCTTGGTCTTGCCTACTAGTGGTATGTTGTACATGTCATATTTTCTAATGTTAGGATGTTTGATGTGTGATATGTTATCTAACGACTTATGTGATGATATGAGTTATACTATGATATAATTATGTTATGTCGTGAAACTGCGTTAAGATATCAATGTTGTATGATGTATGAACCTCCACATGTCACGCCACGTAGATTTGTCCAATCTACTTATGCATGTCTCATAGGAACGTTATGTCAAGTAAAGAATGAGAGTATGATTTGCACCCTAAGTATATTTCATGATTTGAAACTATGAGACTTCGTGCATTTTGTATGTCACATGCGTCGAGACATTTTCCTGTTATGACTAGTACGGACACATAGACTATGACATTATGCACGTTATGATATTATGCGGGCTCCTTTCTCTATGTGACTTTCAACAACGTATGCGTGCACTAGCCCATAATTAAACCCAAAGAGCACGTAGACGAGCGCATCTCGTAGATCCATGTGAATGTACGCATGATGGTGGAATCTGAAATTGGTTTGGGTTTAACTTTGACGTATGATTCTGCTATAGATGGCTGAAAAGACTCGAGATCACATCAAATTTCAAATCTTAGAATTGTAGGACCCACTTTCTGGATTTTGTCCCCATTCACTCAAACTATTTTATCAACCTCAGTCTCTAAAAATCAATTCAAATTATACTCATTTTAATCATTTGTGTCACCCATCACACTTCCTCCAATTCTCAATTCAAATATGAATTATTTTGGCATCAAATATATATTTTTTCAAATATATTGAACCCACCTTTCATTTATATTATTTTTATTTAATTTTATAATTATTATTTTAATAATTTATTCTCTAACTATTTTTGAGAATGATTCTTTTCTAAAAATCTATTTAGAAGGTAATTTTTTAAAATATATATTCAAATTTAGTTGTAAATCATATCAAAATAAATAAATAGATGTTCTACCAATTACCATTTTACTTTTGAATAAATAATCTAAATCAATTTAATCCAAATAAATTACGGATAGATGGAGATGGGTTGGGTTGGACTTATTATTTTGGGTTTAAAAAATGTCTCACAGCGACAATGACTAATTTAAGTAGGAGACAATGTCACAACCCAACTATGAAGAGAGTAGGTTGTGACCCTCACGTTACAACAAGAGAAGCGGCGACTCTTAAGTGGCGCCCATCCAGTCACGCGAGGGTCTAAACGAGTGTCATGATGCAACCAAGGAGAACAGTACATCATCTAACATACCACATGAAGTGGGCATTGAAGACAAGTTGAAACATAAGCAAGATATAGACATCGAATAGACAAGAGGGGCAAAGATAGACTTATTGAAGGCCCGAGACCCTACCCGGCCCACCCTATCCATCTCTACAAACCAACTCAAACTAATATATATCTATGCATATATATAAATCTACACTTGAAAGAATTTAAATTTATTTTCTAAATACTTCAGATTTTAAGAAATTTAGGTGTTTTAATTTAAATTTTAACTCAAATCTTAACTACCAATTTGTATTTTACCATTATTTAAACAATTTAACCTTTTTTTTTTATAACTATTCTCATAATTCTTCATTATAAAAAGTCATTTCTGAATCAATAAAATCAAATAAAGTTTCTTAAAAAGAAAGAATGGGAATACAATTAGATGAAAAAGAGGTTAGATGTTTAAATGCTTAGTTATTAACTATTTTTAGTTAACAATCTATAGAGTTTGAGAAATTCAATTTATAACTAGGTATAGATATTGCATGAGTTGAAATATGTTATCCGAATTTGCCTCAAATCGAGAAAGGTTTTTTACCATAACTAAATCGTTGCAGATTAGATATATTTTTTTTTTTTTAACCTAGGATACAAAACTAATTTTGTGGGCATGTGTTGTAATATAGAATTTTTAGTTTTTAGAAATTATGTTGGATGTTATATTATATTATATTATTTATTAAGATGTTTATCATTTTTATTTTTTTTTATAAAATATATATTGAAAAATGAAAATTATCTATTAAAAAATTCTTTGTGAAAATTATCCATTAAAAAATTCTTTGAAATTATATATATATATATATATATATGTGTAAATGTATGTGTGGCTTCAAGTTGACCTAAACTCACAAGGTTAGCCTTCAACCTCAGGATGAAGTAGATGTCGGTCAGCTTGCGATGCTTACCTCCCTTGCCGATGAATAGAATGGTGTGGTGCCCTTCAATCTCGACATTGGAGCCGTCGCCAAACTTCACCGTCCCGCGAATCCCCGAGTCGAGCTCAAAGAACGCAGGCCTGGCCTCGAGTGAGGATGCGCGTCAACCTACAGGCGCAAGGTCTGTGGCACGCCGTCGAGCCAAAAGAAGGAAAAGTGATCGAGTACCGAGAGGATCAGTTGGCATTCACCGCCATACTGCGGACTGTGCCTCCGTACATGCTTGCGTCTTTCTCCACCAAGCACACCCATATATATATATTAAAAATAGGGAATTATATGAAAAATTTTGAGAAATAGAAATTTAGATAGGAGGTGGGAGGAGAATGGAAAAGATTTGGTGGGATGAATTTAATAGTATAAAATAAAGAAAATGATAATGACATTGACCCAACAACGAAGGTAATTGTTCCTCTCAATGGAATGGTTCATCAAGCACATCTTGGTAATGGTAAGTACTATTACTTTCTCTTTAACTCTCTCTTATTATAATCATGGTTTTCACCATTAATTATCATCGTTAACTAAACATTGTATGAACTATAAATATATAACCGGTATCAAAAAGCATATTTTAACTATTTTCAAAGCGTTAATTTATCTATAAAAATGTGTTTAAGATTTTAACGTTAATTTATCTACGAGGATCTTGATTCATGTTCTAGTCCTTGACCTTGGTTCTTGGTTCTTAGTTCGTATCCTTATTCTTAGTTTTGTTCTTCTTTTTCGTTCTGTTTCCTAAGACACTCTCCCAAAGATTTACCGTATAAGGCATGAACATGACAACCTGTGTCCAAGGTTTCATGTGTTCTAAGCAACACAGTCTGATCCTACATCCAATATTTAATGCGTTCTTCGTGACGTAGTCTGGACCTGTATCTAGGGCCTCATGTGTTCTTTATGATATAGTCTGAAACCTACACTAAAGGCTTCTTACGTTCTAAACGATGTAATTTGAAACCGACATCCAAAACTTCATACGTTTCAAGGGATACATCTTGAAAACTAATGCCCAATGCTTCATATGTTTTAAGCAGCATAGTTTAATACTTATGCCCAAGGTTTCATACATTTCAAGCGGTGTAGTTTGAAACCTGCATCTGAGCCTTCTTACATTCCAAGCAATGTGATCTAAAAATCTACACTCAAGGCTCCTTACATTCCAAGCAATGTAGTATGAATCATGAAGATGTTGTACCGTGGGAGGTCTAGGGGATTCTTGGTTTTTTAAGTCTACAAACCTTGGTCCTTTGTTCTTGAATGGTACTTGGCATTATTCTTTTCTTAGTGGAATTATGACTTATGTTGTACTTCTCTTAGTTCTTGACCGGTTTTTAGTTTTTGGGTTCTAGCTTCTTGCTCAAAGAGTTATTCTCGAGATAGAAGTCTTGTCTTACTTTCTTAACCTCTCTTCCAACCTCATATATCAGTGATATTTCTTAATAAAAATGCCTAAGTCATTCAAAATATCATAAGGTGAAAACATATTTCTTAAATATTATAGAAAGATCACGAATCTTGGTTAGGGAGTTGTCTTGTGGTTTTTCTTAAGCCTTAATTTATATCCCTAGCTTGATTTAGATTTTAAATTTGATCCACATTTCTTGAAATATTAGGTAAATACTTATGTCCTTGTGGAGAGACCTTACTTAAAATCTTGAGTCATTAGAAGGTGTTTAAACCTTGAAACATCTTAAAAAATCTTTACAGATTTTTTTGATCATTTACTACCTTAAACTTGGTTCAAGTCTAAAAAATGATCCAGTGGTTCTAAAACTTTATATGATCCTTAACTTAATATGATAAGTCTCTTATAGAATTTCATTTCATCACATTTGGAGGTCATTTGGGTCATGAATAGGAGATGTTTTACCATAGGGACATTAGCACCATTTTGCATCATTGCTTGGTTTAACTATTTAACTTTATTCAATGACTATCAAATTTCATATATAACCTTACTACGTCATACTATCTCTAACATTAAAATTTATATATAACATAGTTCATTTAGTAGGTTATTTTAACGTTACTTGATTTCTAAGCAAAATGTTCAATTTAGGTCCATAACTCATTGTTATTGATTTATTTATTCCAAAATCCTTCAAGTATAACTTAATCTAAGGTTCATATTGAATTCTAAGTGATTCTCATAGGTATTTCTTAAGAAAAGTTTAGTTTGGCTACTTACCTTAATATTGGCGTTCTAGACCTACTTTTGGTATTCAAATTGTTTCAGAAAAAAATTTGGTAGATCCATTTTTTAGTCTAGCTAATGGTAAACAATTTCTTGAGAGCTGGTCACAATTAGGTTTAATTTAAGAATAATCTAGAGAAATTAGGCTGGCATGGCTGGTTCAATTAAACCAGCCACGTCATCATGTTCTTCCCCAAAACACCTGAAGAAGATACGTGACTATTGTTGTAATAGCCCAAAAATAAATAATAAAAAAAAACAAATAAAAATAATTATAAAAAAATAGTTAAAATAATAATAATAAAAATAAATAAATAAATAAACAAAAAAAAAAAACATTTTCCCCACTTCTCTCCACTAACCTCTCATTCCTTCTCACAATTATCTCTCCACTACCCATTCTTACGCTATAAAGCAACAGTTATTGCAAAAAAGAAACTGAAAAACAATAATCATCAGATTTACTTGAGAAAAAAAAAAAATGAGAGTGGCCTTTACTCCATTGTCATTCATGGGAGATTTAAGATAGATCTGATCAACAAGTATATATTAAATATTCATTTTCTTTTATTCTATTGTTTTTTTATAAATTACAGTCAATTATAGTTAGATCTTTATTGAATTATTATAATTGTTGAGTTTTGAGTTAGAAACTAAATGTGAATCATTTACCTGAATTCTAGCAAAATGTTAAATTAGTAATATTAAATTAAATTTATATTAGTAACGGTCAAGAAGATTTGTGAACAAATCCACTATAAATTTGGGATGCATCGTAATAGAATGAAAAGGCACAGATAAAAAAAAAAATTAAGGAATTAAAAACCACACGCTAAATATATAGAGAAAATTAAATACAGAAAATAGTAAAGACAGAATAACTTAAATAGTTATATCTATTTTTTTCTTTTTTTTTTATACAACATTAACCCTGGAAAATAAGATTTTTAATAAAAAGAGAATAGTAAAGACAAAATAACTTAAATAGTTATATCTATTTTTTTTTTTTTTTTATACAACAGTAACCATGGAAAATAAGATTTTTAATTAAAGTATAATTATAGACATATAACATTTCAAGACTTTTAACAATGGACCCATGTAAATTAGAGAAATAATTTTGTAGATTTCAAACTTGAAACTGATGTCATGGGCTCACATAGATTGACTCGGATTTCAAAGGATGGAATCAAACTTTCATTAAAGATATATTCGTGACAACGACTTAAGCTAGCCAGGTAAGTGACCTTACTATCAGCATGGTTATATTTGCTGTTGATATGTGCCCCGTGGTTCTGCACGTGTCATATATATTGATAGGCGTGAATTGTCTGTGGATCGATATGCTTCTTATTTGTTATGTATATGTTATAATATGTGAATTGTTTGATAATAATTACGGTACGATGTGTTCAATGATATGTTTGAGATAGAATACGAGAAGGATGCACAAAACGAAATGTAACGATAGGAGTAAAATATGTTCATGAAACGCTAAAGTTAGGTTACATACCGGAGTGATATGGATAAGTGAGATTGATGGAAGAATACGGTTAGGTTACGAGTAGAAAGGGATAGGTTGTGATAGATTGATAAACGATAGCGTTAGGATATGTTCTTGTGATGATATGACTAAGATACGTTCACGTAATGATATGTCTGTGATAGGTATAAGAACGTTAAGGCTATGATAAGTTAGAAAACGATATGACTATGGAGTGTTTACGTTATAACTCGATATGATGAAATGTTATGTTAAAAGCATAGAACGTTATGTTAGGTCTCTTAAATTGTGTGTATACAGCATGATATGAATGACATGAAATTACGATAAATGACATGAAATATAACCCCGTTAGAATTATGTATGATTTGAGAGCTGAAGAATGAGAAACGATATGACATGAATGATGAACGATATCTGAAACGATATGAAAGATGATATGAAATGTACATAAGGGTAGCGGGGTTGTATTAAAGGATAATGAAAATGGAAAAATTTTGGAACCTCATGCATTATGTGTGCTCATGCATTTGGGGGGATACCCCTATCCCATCACAAGGGTACGGACGCGTACATCCAATGGCAAGACAACGATCGTTATGCTTTGCATAGCGCTGCCGTGACGGTTACTAGTTCTAGCGGGTGTCCGGCCTAAGGGGCTCCTAGAGTATGCCTACCGGATAAAGAAAGTGGTCTAGCAGTGTGTGAACTAGCTGGTGAGCCCATACTCACACGTATGGGCTGTGTGTAGAGTATATGGTACACGTCCAAAATTACCCATTAGGATAGCACCGTAGGGAAAACAGAATGAAAGATAGGTCCCATTATCTCATTGCATGTTGATATGAACCANCTAAAGTTAGGTTACATACCGGAGTGATATGGATAAGTGAGATTGATGGAAGAATACGGTTAGGTTACGAGTAGAAAGGGATAGGTTGTGATAGATTGATAAACGATAGCGTTAGGATATGTTCTTGTGATGATATGACTAAGATACGTTCACGTAATGATATGTCTGTGATAGGTATAAGAACGTTAAGGCTATGATAAGTTAGAAAACGATATGACTATGGAGTGTTTACGTTATAACTCGATATGATGAAATGTTATGTTAAAAGCATAGAACGTTATGTTAGGTCTCTTAAATTGTGTGTATACAGCATGATATGAATGACATGAAATTACGATAAATGACATGAAATATAACCCCGTTAGAATTATGTATGATTTGAGAGCTGAAGAATGAGAAACGATATGACATGAATGATGAACGATATCTGAAACGATATGAAAGATGATATGAAATGTACATAAGGGTAGCGGGGTTGTATTAAAGGATAATGAAAATGGAAAAATTTTGGAACCTCATGCATTATGTGTGCTCATGCATTTGGGGGGATACCCCTATCCCATCACAAGGGTACGGACGCGTACATCCAATGGCAAGACAACGATCGTTATGCTTTGCATAGCGCTGCCGTGACGGTTACTAGTTCTAGCGGGTGTCCGGCCTAAGGGGCTCCTAGAGTATGCCTACCGGATAAAGAAAGTGGTCTAGCAGTGTGTGAACTAGCTGGTGAGCCCATACTCACACGTATGGGCTGTGTGTAGAGTATATGGTACACGTCCAAAATTACCCATTAGGATAGCACCGTAGGAAAAACGAAATGAAAGATAGGTCTCATCATCTCATTGCATGTGATTGTTGCATTTAACCCCAATAGTGGTGTCACTTACTGAGTATTTCTTTAAATATTCAAGCCATGTGCTGCTACATCTTTCAGGTTAAGGCAAGACATTCCTGTATGGCTGACGATGGCATCGCAACTCGAGACTATGTCACATGCATAGGATAGTGGTATTTATTTTCTTAGACTTAGGCTAGAATAGGATGTTTTTAACTTAAATTCTTATTTAGTCTTTTGTTGTGTCGTTTTAAAGATGTTTTCGAAGTACGTAAGTCCATGGTTGTGTTTTAAGATAAAGGTTATGTTTTATAGAATTTAAATGAATTCTTCCGCATTCAATGTTGATGGGACGTAGCGACCTTAAATTAAGTAGAAAATTTCAGGTCGTTACAGTCGCCAGGTCTGTTTAAAAACTCTCTCCCACAATTAAGATAGAACGTTAATAATAATAATAATAATAATAATAATAATAATAATAATAATAATAATAATAATAATAATAATAATAATAATAATAATAATAATAATCATCATCTGAGCGCATAAAACCCCAAAATATGGTGTCCGCCATTAGCTTTACAAACCGTATAATGGCCTCCTCGTTGGTTCATCCCTTGTCCCTTCCACTCCAAAACCCATATACTGCCAAACCCAATGGCAGATCCGTAATTAGTCCAAAATATTCACCCCCTTTACAACGTTCCATATTCATTTACCAATATTTTTATATTTTAGACCCAATTCAATTTAATTTGAACCAATTATTAGGCCACAAAGAAATCCAACTAAATCAAATTAATTTTCAATTTAACTGCTCTATTTTCTTTTTTTCTTTTTTTCTTTTTTAATTTTTTTTTATCAATTCATCTTAAAACTATTAACCTCTGCTCCTCATTTTCTTCTATAAATAGGGAACCACCGTCGCAGCCCCAACTTAAGAAACACTTCTGAGAGATGCAGGCCAATCGACTCACTCCATCTCTCCGACCTCAATTTCCGTCGCCGATCAAACTTCCTCCGGCGACCGGTATCCGATTTCCGCCTTCTCTAATTCCCAAAGCCATATCCATTCCCTCCCCGAACACCGGCCAGATATCGATCAATTCTCCTCCCTCGATCCCCACCGTTGAGGATTCCATCGCAGCCTTCTGGGACTACCAGTTCCTCTTCGTTTCACAGCGGACGGAGACGGCGGACCCGACCGTCCTCCGCCTGGTTGAAGGTGCCATCCCCGAAAATTTCCCCTCCGGCACCTACTACCTCGCCGGACCAGGCCTGTTCTCTGACGACCATGGCTCTACAGTACACCCACTGGACGGCCACGGGTACCTCAGGGCATTCATTTTCGAGAACAAAAAGGAGGTCAGTTTCATGGCGAAGTACGTGAGAACGGAGGCGAAGATGGAGGAGCACGATCCTGCGACGGACACGTGGCGGTTCACGCATAGAGGGCCTTTCTCCGTGTTGAAAGGAGGGAGGAAGTTGGGGAATACGAAGGTTATGAAAAATGTGGCGAATACGAGTGTGCTGCAGTGGGGCGGCCGCCTTTTGTGCCTGTGGGAGGGCGGAGATCCGTACGAGATTCAGCCGGAGACTCTGGATACTGTCGGCAAGTTTTCAGGTGTTGACGGTGGCTGTGATCGTGATTCGCCGTCCCAGGGCGGACTTCACGGTGCTGGGTTTTGGCGTTTTGCTGCGGAGCTTTTGAAGCCTGTTCTCTACGGTTGGTATTTAGTGATGCTTAGTTTCAATTTTATTTCATCAAATTATAATAAATTACTTTTATTTTAAACTTTACAACATATATTATACTATTTAGATTTAACTTTATAACATATATTATTCTAATAAATATAAAATTAGAATAAATATTTGAAATTAAACCATGGGTGGAAATAGGGATTAAAACCGGTAAAATAAGAAGATAATTATTATTAAAAACAATAGGAATTATCAATAGAAATGGGGAGAGGAAAGCAGGTAAGAATAATATATAAAATAATTGGTTTTGAATTAAAAAAAGGGAAAATAATGGTGGAGTGGGCAAAATGGGAAATAAAAAAATAATAAAAAAAAGTAATTAAAAAATAGAATGTGGGAATAATGGGTACAGGAGTGTTCAAGATGCCACCAAGGAGGCTGTTGTCGCATTACAAGGTGGACGCTCAAAGGAATCGCCTCCTCTTAAACTCATGCAATGCTGAAGATATGCTTCTACCTACCAGTCATTTCACATTTTATGGTATAATATATATATATTTTTTTAATTTTATTTCTTATATATTTTGTTACCATTTATTACAACTTGATTTTCTTTTGGGGTTTTTATTGTGCAGAATTTGACAGTAATTTCAAGTTATTAGAGAAGAAAGAATTTGTGATCGATGATCACCTTATGATTCACGATTGGGCTTTTACCGATACTCATTACATCCTCTTCGCTAACAGAATTAAGCTTGATCTCTTCGGTATGTTCTTCTTGTTCTTATTATTATTATTATTATTATTATTATTATTATTGAGCTACGATTGAAATTTTAATTTGAATACATGACTCGAATAACTCAAACCAACTTAACTCAAATATTTTATGGTTGGATTCAAATGAATTCAAAATCAACCTTATGAAATTGTTGTTATCTTTTGAACTTTCTCTTCTCTACTCCAAGTCCAGTATTAGTACATATTGTTTTCTTTTGGGCTTTACCTACATTTTTAAAACGTATATATTACAGAGAGATAAGTTTGAATACTCTTATAAAGGATATTTTGTTCTTCTCCCCAACCGATGTGGGATCTCACAATCCATCCCCTTCAGGGTCCATCATCCTTGCTGACACTCGTTCCTTTCTCAAATCGATGTGGGACCCCAATCTACTCCCTTTTGGGGCTCAGCCTCCTCGCTGGCACATCGCCCCGTGTCTGACTCTGATACCATTTATGTAACAGCCCAAGCCCACTAGTATTAGATATTGTCTTATCTGGACTTTCTCTCTTTAGCTTCCATTCAAAGGTTTTAAAACGCGCATATTAGGGAAAAGTTTCTACACCCTCATAAAATGTTTCGTTCTCATCCCAAATAGATGCGAGATGTCACATATATCAATTAAAAAATTTAAAATAATGGAATGATATTTAATAATAATGAAAACATATTTGCATTGAATGTGGAAATGAAGGTGCGATGGGTGCGGTTAGCGGGGCATCTCCAATGATATCGGCGCTGGGTGTAAACACAAGCAAATCCACATCTCCAGTTTATTTGTTGCCTAGATTTGGTGAGCATCACCCAACCAGAGATTGGAGACAGCCCATTCAAATTCCTTCAAGCCTTTGGCTACTCCATGTTGGCAATGCCTTTGAGCTTACCAACCCACAAGGCAACTTGGACTTCCAAATCCATGCCTCTGCTTGCTCTTATCAATGGTTCAATTTCGACAAACTATTCGGTAAGACCTATTTTCCTCAATACTTCTCGTCCCATTTCATAACCATTTTGTTTTAAAAGGTAATCACTCTTATCTATTCCCACAAGGTTATAATTGGCAGACGGAAAAACTCGACCCGTCTATTATGAACCTCAATGGAACCAAAAGTGAGTTGTTGCCTCACCTTGTTAAGGTAAATGTTATTAAATTTGTTAGGAATCACGACTCTCCGTAATGGTATTGACATTATCCATTTTGAACCCATGAGCATTAGAGGTTGTTAATCTATCATTATCTACCTTCTATTATGAACCTATCATTATCATTATCAATGGACATGTATTCCTTATTTATAAACTCAGGATCATTTCCTAAATTAACCAAGGTCATTTCCTAAATTAGCCAAGGTGGGACTCCTTTCCAATAATCCTCTGTCAATTCTCTCATCGTACACCATAGAGTCTCCCCTAAGGCCTATAGAGCCCTCAAACAGCCTCCCCTTAATTGAGATACACTCTTTGCTCGATAATTTAGTCATTTTTTACTACATGTTCGAGGATTCTATTGACATGGCTAAGTTAAGAGCATGACTCTGATACCATGTTAGAAATCACGACTCTCAACAATGGTATGATATTGTCCACTTTGAGCATAAGCTCTCATGACTTTTTGTTTTGGGCTTCCCTAAATTAACGAATGTGGGACTCCCTCCCAACGATCTTTTGCAGGTGTCCATAAGTTTAAGTAAGAATGGGGAATGCGAAAAATGCAGCGTGGAGCCTTTGAACCAATGGACAAAAGCCTCAGATTTTCCAGCGATAAACCCTACATTCTCAGGGATGAAAAACAATTACTTATATGCTGCAACTTCCTCCGGTTATCGGGAATCGCTACCGTCGTTTCCGTTTGATACGATCGTAAAACTTGACACGGTCATGAACACTGCCCGAACATGGTCTGCGGGTAATCGGAGATTCGTCGGAGAACCTGTTTTTGTTCCTAAAGGAGATGGAGAAGAGGATGGATATGTTCTTGTGGTTGAGGTTAGCAAACTCATAAAACATCTTTAACTTTTTTATTTTATTTTATTAAACATTAAGAAATTGAAGTAAATGATTTGAGTGTGTAAATGCAGTACGCAGTATCAATACAAAGATGTTATCTTATGATTTTGGAGGCTAAAAAAATTGGAGAAGGGGATGCAGTTGTAGCAAGGCTTGAAGTCCCAAAGCATCTCAATTTTCCTCTTGGCTTCCATGGTTTCTGGGCTGCTAATACAATACCCTAAAAATTTATTCAACTCTCTTACATGTAAATTTATAATGTTGTTTTTCATTTTAGTAATAAAATTTGTTTAATAAAATATGCACAAATTTAAATAAAACATTTTAAACCAACCCATAAACTTATACATTTAGTTCAAAATAAAACCCTAATTACCAAGCTACCTATAAAACTACTAATCGAAAACAATATATACTTGGTCATTCCAGAATTCATCGACCCAACTCAACTCACGAACAACAAATATCTTAAGATTTGAAAACACGAAACATAGCATCATCGATCGAGACCAAGTTTTGTTTTTATTTTCTCTCTTTTGTGATTTTTGTTGTTTTTTGGCCTTATTTACCGCGGGAAAAGTTTGATGAGTTCTTGTACATTAAACTCCTAGAACCTTTAGCTACTTTTGATATTTAATTTTTCTAGGACTATCGACGTTTTTTCCTAAAAGTAAAATTGGTCTGGATAAATAGGTCGATAATTCGATATTAAATGTAAATTCCTAAAATACATATTAATACTTGTCACTTAATTTTCTAATCTAAAACCTAAATTTTTTCAAGTCATACCCAAAAATTGCAACCGAAATTATACAATTGACGGAAAAGATAGATTTAAGAACACGACTTGCTGGATTAGTCACCTCTAATGTCAATTCTTCTCTAACAATAATAATGGATCTGTGCCATATCCACCGGATATGGTTAGGAGATTCCATCTAACTTATTCTAAAAGATTTCCAATAGTAAATGATATGTTTAGGGTAACTAATAGAAAGAGGAGTTTGATATTTTTGTTGGTGATTCTTTTCTTGAGTAATGGATTAGTTTTTTTAAATAAACATTGCCTTATTTCGGATTCAAATCTAAAATGAAAAAGAAGTGTGAAACCATTTTATTTTATAAGGTCGAGGTACTAAAAACATTAGGTTGTTCACGATACAAAGTCTCCTCCAAACATTCGACCATTTTATTTATTTCGAAAAGTACAACAAAAGAAACTCAAAAGAATGAGAGTCAAATGGATAGAGACGATCTTCTTTTTTTAATTAAGGTTGTCTATTATTTTGAAGTTCTATGGCAATGAACAATTCATGCGGACAACATAAGGAGAGGAGAATATCTTGGGGTTCTGTCTTCCTGAAATGATGGGTTTCACATTCGCGCATTGGGAGGAAATAGGACCTTTTATTCCATTGTAAGTAAGGTCAATGTTGCTTACTTTTACATCGTCACATGGTAAGTGACGGCTGCAAATAAGTTTGATTGCCAGCGGAGTTGCAGAACTTCCTCTAATGTTCTTGAAGCTCACTATACTAATCTTAATTTTTGAAGGAATCTGAAAATTAAAATGAGACAACAAATGGTTTATTTGTGAAGTTATAATGAAAAAATGAATCAAAGGTTCGAGAATGCGATCCATACCTGCTGATTGCATTGATTCCACGGACAATACTCTTGGTCTATTAGAATAGGGTTGCTAACATTGACCATTATAATGTCCAAAAAGTGCATATTGGTGGCGGTGCCGCTAGCCGCAGAAGCTGGCCACGTTTTGATCCTGACACCATTAGTGGTGTTATTTAACGTGCAGTTCTTTACGATGACACCTTCAGCAGGTTCTTCGTTAGTGTATCTTCCAAGACTTCCGATGCTTATTCCATGTCCTGGTCCGCACGTCACATTGGTGACTTCAATTAGTTTGCTTCAATCTCCAAGAGAAATGCAATCATCTCCAATTGCAATTTTGGACTTTGTGATTGTGATCTTATTTGATCGACCGATGTGTATTCCATCAGTGTTGGGACTATTTTCTGGTGCAATTATATTTATATTATGGAACGTCAGGTTGTTGCAGCCGAGGACGTTGATATGAAAGTTCTTGCTATCAAGTGATGTTATTCTCTTAACGGTTGAATTGGTGATGAAGTTGAACCTCAAACTCTAAACATTTTGTATAATCAAATAATATTTTGTGAGAGTCGATAATGAAGCTAAAAATTTGAACAGAACCCAATAAAATTGAAAACTCAACAAAATTTCACTTTTTCACTTTGTTTAAAGATTATCTCAATGAAGAACATTTACCAAATTATAAATGTCACAACATTAGAGCAGACATGTAAGAGGCCCTTTAAAAAACAACCAGATGCATGAGATTGAGAAGGAAAGCTGAAGGCATATTACTTAGAACGGGGAGTTGCGCACAATTCATGTGTTTGTGGCAATCATTCCTTTTCCAAGCTGCCTTTCCTTGGCCATCAAAAACTCCTTCACCTGATAATGTCAATCTATCAACACGTGCAAAATTGATCCAATTATTTCCCTGAACACTTTTTGGTGCCGACAATGTTTCTCAAGTTGAAAGTCAATTGGGCTATTACAAGGTCCTTCAAACTTCCGTTGCTTTACTTGAAATATCCCTCTCGAAATAAAAATTGCACTAGAACGATTGGACGTGCATGCTGTTAGGATCGCACAACAATGCACACAATCGATCTAGATGAACACAAAGAACAGGATAGAGAAAATGCAAGGAGAACTCTGGTTAAAGGATTTATATTGATGACTTAAAATATGTAGAGTAGGAGAGAATACAGAGAAAACATAAAGTAAATTTTGAGTTTAGCTTATTATATTTAGCTTTACCCAATATAATATATATAACTATTTACCATATATAGCTTTACCCGATATAGCTTTTTACTCTAATATACAATTTACTCATTTACCAAATATAGTTTTAGTATGTATAACGATTGACTCAGCTATAAAGCAGCAGCTCCATAACCTAACATAAAATAGCAAAAGAAGTGCTTAAAATCGAAACCCTAATTCGGAAACCCTAAAACCAGGACGTTTGAAGCACGTACTAAAAAAACCGAGTAACATTCCATCTTTTTCGAAACTTTTGTGGAGAATGATTAGGCATGATGATTTAGAATAGAATGTCGAAGAAACGGAGTGTATAAAACAGTAAAAAAAGTGCTTAAAATCGAACCCTAATTCGCAAACCCGGAATTCAGGATGTGTGAAGCACGTGCTAAAAAGACCGAGTAACTATCCATCATTTTCGAAACTTTTGCGGGGAATGATTAGGCATGATGATTTAGAATAGAATGTCGAAGAAACGGAGTGTATAAAACAGTAAAAAAGTGCTTAAAATCGAACCCTAATTCAGAAACCCCAAAATCGGGACGTTTGAAGCACGTGCTAAAAAAACTGAGTAACTGTCCTGCTTATTCGAAACTTTTGTGGGGAATGATTAGGCATGATGATTTAGAATAGATTGTCGAAGAAACGGTGGGTATAAAACAGTAAAAAAAGTACTTAAAATCGAAACTCTAATTTTGAAACCTCGAATTCTAGACGTTTGAAGCACGTGCTAAAACTTTTGTGGGGAATGATTAGGCATGATGATTTAGAATAGATCCTTGTTGACACTTGTTCCACAATTGTTCCTTACTAGTCCCACAATCCACCCCTTCGGAATCCAGGAGTCCTCCCTGGCACTTGTTGCCCACTATATGTTTTGATATACATTTGAGTAAATTACATTTGTAATACCTAAGATTTGGAGTTGGTATTTATTTGGTGACATAAGTATGGAGATTTGAGAGGAAATTTGGTTGGTTATGGATAGTATTGGTTATAAATGAAAGGCATAGAATTTGTTGTTGTATTAGGGAACCAAATATATGGCCGAAAATAAGGGTATTGATCTAAATTTAGGTTTGGTAGAAGCCTATAAAAGGGTTGCTAAGGTTTTGAAACACTCATCCGCTCGCAAAAAGAAGCATTGGAAAGGCAGAAGAAAAAGCATAAAATAAAATAAAATAAAATGGCGAAGAAGATGATTGCAGTGTTGTTGGTGTGCGTTGTGGTGGTGGGTGCATTGCAGGTTTCGAGTGCCACTGAAAGCGCGAAGGAGGCCAAATATGAGGCTAAATTTGAAGCCAAGTATAGGTTATGCTACGAAAAATGCGAGAAGGAATGCCTTGAAAAGGGCAATGGCCAAAGCTTCTGCGAAGTTAAGTGCGATGAAGATTGTGATGAGAAAGAAGCCGCTGGTATGCTCTCTTCCTTTTTATATCATTTTTATTTTCTCTTAATAATTAATTGATTGATTATTGTATTTGTATTTGTTTCACAGATAAGCTGCACATCAAAGTGAAGAACTGAACAATGGAATGCAAAATAAAGAGAGCTCTTAACAAGAATCTAAGTTTCTCCACAATTTTTATTATGTCATTTAAATGTTTTCATTTATAAATCAATTCAATAAACTCTTCATTAATTTTAATAACTCTTGTTTCGAATTATATGACGCTTTCACTACTATCATTACTCTCCCTACCCTATAATTACTCTCCCTACCCGATAGTTAATGCGAGAACTTATAGGCTTAACTCACTTGTTGCTGAGAAGTGAGTGCCGCACAATCGCAACTCCGCGAGGATGAGGTTAGCATATGACTTGCCTTCTTTCTAACTGATTTTTTGGGGCCCAGCGTCTTTACTGGCACATCGTCTCATATCTATCTTCCTCCAGGGAACAACCTTCAACCTTCTCGTCTCATATCTATCTTCCTCCAGGGAACAACCTTCAACCTTCTCGTCTCATATCTATCTTCCTCCAGGGAACAACCTTCAACCTTCTCGTCTCATATCTATCTTCCTCCAGGGAACAACCTTCAACCTTCTCGTCTCATATCTATCTTCCTCCAGGGAACAACCTTCAACCTTCTCGTCTCATATCTATCTTCCTCCAGGGAACAACCTTCAACCTTCTCGTCTCATATCTATCTTCCTCCAGGGAACAACCTTCAACCTTCTCGTCTCATATCNTCTCGCTGCGCTGGCACGCTGGCACATAGTTCAGTGTCTCATTCTAATGCTATTTGTTATGACCGTTAATAGATATTGTCTTCTTTGGAGCTTTCTCAATCTAATCTAATTAACAAAATTTAATGTTGGTAAATGAGGTGTGACTTGTAAATATGTGATATTTTAATTTGATTTTAGTTATTAATATAATAATATTATTATTAAAGTCTTCCAACCTTTATTGATTAGTTGAAAAGATTTTCTAACCTAATTTGTGTACACTGAATAAATGGAATGGAACAGTTTCATCCTTTTTTTTAAAATTTCATATTAATTTTCATTAATTCAATTTAAAATTGTATAATTATAATTATGTATGGAAAATTTAATAAATCAAAGTTTGTTTTCATCCGTTGTTGTGCTTTAGTTATGTGTATTTAATTAGTTGATAATAATAAGTTACTTTTAGTTCAATATAATTTAGAAAATATATAACCAATGATGAATATTTTTCTAAACTATAATTTTTAGCTTATCTTTTATATTTAATAATTAAAAAACTTTTACAAAAACAAAAGTTATCCACAATTTTTTACTATTTCCCAACTTTTAGGTACTTATTATCTGGACCATTTACCGTATTGCTTATGTAAACATAGTAATTAAATAATCCGAATGTGTTACATAAGGTAGATATTGTATAATTGTTCGGTTTTCTGCAATTTTTTTCATTAAATAAACTTATATGCAATTTAAAGTATATGAACTTTTAAATAATTATCTTACATAAATAATAAGTAGGAAATACTAAGCCTATTTTGATTCTTTTAACTAGATCTATAATGCCAAAAATAATGAAAATCATTTAAGAACGAAAATATGCATTTCACATACTCATGGATTTTAAGCTTCATGCATAATACATCTTAAAACCAAGTAAAAAAATAATGCATCATAATACATTCCAACATCTTAAACTATACATCAAGTTTGCAAAATAAGTAAAAGAGAATGTCTAGAAAATTCCAAAGTAATAACTAAAATGATGGATATTCTTAGGAGATCTTGATTTCGTGATTATTTTGAGATAATAGTAGATAATAGAAACAATGCTAGCTAATAAAGTTTTCTGTAAAAAAGAGCCAAAAGAGGATATTTTGTGTATAATCGTGCATAATCTTGTGCTTGTATATCCACCATTTTAATCTCCAACAATCATTCCAATAATTACATATCCGATTTGACCGATGGACGAATACACAAGCATACGTTTGAATACACAAGCATACGTTTCATGCTTGTTTGAGTAATAGCAATGAGATTCTCCAATATTACATTAATAACCTTAGATTTAATATAAAATTTTAAAAAATGGCTAGGATTTCCAGAAGAAGATGTCATTCGTGAGAAATTAAAAGGAATATCAAAAATTGAGTGGTTGAAACTAAAGCAGCTATTTTCGAAGTAACATAAAGAAAAGCAACTAGAGTGGGAGAGTCAGAGTCTAAAAGAGGATTCCTCACTTCTTTCTCTCATTGAAAACCGTGCATGAAACTTTCATTCCTCACTTCTTTGTCTCATTGAAAATCGTGCATAAAATTTTTATCTCGCACGGCTCCTAAGCTAAGTGATAAAAGAAAGAAGAACTCATCTTCTTTCCTTTTTTTATTACCTNACAAGCATACGTTTGAATACACAAGCATACGTTTGAATACACAAGCATACGTTTCATGCTTGTTTGAGTAATAGCAATGAGATTNTGCCTATCTATAAGACCCAATCCATTTAATTTCTAAAAAGAATTACAGTGTGCCTATAGACCCAATCCATTTAATTTCTAAAAAGAATTACTGTGTGCCTATACCTTTTTAGTGGGGTTAGACATGCATACATTCATCCTGAAGTATTACAAAATCAACCGGATTTATGTCCTAAAGCTTAGTAGTTATTTAATTTTTAAAATGAGAATCGTGCATTAACAAAAAAATATAATGAAATTATTATAAAAATTTTCAATCGATTTTAAACCCTTCATGGTCAATACAAAAATTCAATACACTTGTTTACAAATTATGAGATGTTTAATGAAGTTTACCCATGACTATGTGGACAATATGGATGTCCTAGGTCAAAATCCCTATATCGCTACAAAGCTCTTAAGCACACCTGTATCTCGACGTGTAGTATCAATCACCTTAAAAAGGATATCAATCACCTTAAAAAGGAAATGTTGAAACGAGTGAATATTAAAAATACTTATTAATTTGTCAAGTCTACAAAATGGTAGACATATTGAATTAGCTATAAGAGTCATTCTCACTCAGGCAAATCAAAGAACAAGGTATCATATAAGCAAGAGTTCATACTTACTCAGGACTAAAATCGAGTTGCATATAATCATGTGAAATATTGTCTCCCTATGAACATTCATCCTCACTCACATGTCTTCCTAGGAATAATTTGAATTAAATCATTTGTAACAATTAAAAATGCGGTCATATAAATAGTGTTAACAGGTTAAAGCACCCAACCTTATCCATATACTATAAACTCTTCCGGTTATTACTTGAACACAATCCTCTTGTAGGTCAATCAGATGCTATTCAATATTACTATCATTTTTATGAAATAGATAATATTAAATTGTGAATAAAATAATAAAAATTATTATTAAAAATTAAATAATTAATTACTAGGCTCGACATAAATCCTAACCATGTGAGAGGTGGTTTTTCATTCCGTTCGACCTTCGTTTGATTGCTTTTCATCCCCATTTCAATGTTAAGCCTATTGTAACTTTAATTAGGTCCAACTAGAGAAAATTTTCAGAAATTTGAAGCACCAAACAAGCATGGGGGAGGCACACGTGACCAATTAAGTAACCATTTATCAATTTCCTTGAACAATATTTATACGGATCGCTTGGATGTGCTAGCATGCGAGCATAACCTGACATAGGTTAGATTATGCATGATTAGGGTATTAGGTGAGCCGTTTGTAAAGTATGTTATGTTTTTTGTGGCAAATTATTGGAATGCTCTTAGTATGAGATTTTTGAATTGCATGTTGTATGAGATATTTCTGGTGTGCTAGATACTTTGTTAGGTTGCTATGATTTATGCTTGAGGTGATTGATGGATGTTATCTTCATGTTGAGCTTACATGATTATTTTGAGAATATAATTTATGCTACAAGTGATTGATGAATGTTTATCTCTCTATTGAGCTTGCATGTATACTTAGAAAAAAAAGTTATTTATTCTAGGTGATTGATAGCGTTATCTTCTTAATAAAGCATGCCTAATTGTATTGAGTTAAGAGTAGGGCACTAGAGCTGGGAGGGTCTTACATTCACTTGGGTTAGAACATTTCCACATATCATGTTTCGATTTTTACAACAAAGAGATTGCTCGAAACTTTGAGGCCTCCACATAAGTTTTAGGTAGCTGTAGAACCTAGACCCGAACTCCAGAGAAAAGCATGTGAAAACTTATTAAAATAAAGATATGATAGAGTCTACTGTTAGGAGCGATACAAGTTGTTAGCTCTGATACCAATTGTTAGGATCGCTCAACAACGCACACACTCGATGAAGATGAACACAAAAAATAGGAGAGAGAAAATACAATGAGGAATACTAGCCAAAAGTTTTATGATTGATGACTTTAGGTATGTACAAGAAGATAGAATACATAAAAGGAAGACAAGTACATTTTGAGAGCACTACCTAATGGGGTATATATTGTTGAGATATGATTCAAAGTATTGAAAATGAAGATATGATTTGAAGTAGTTGAGATATGATTCAAATATTCAAACTACCAAGATTTTAGGAGATTGTTAGTAGATTTGAATTTATCTAGATTTGCATGATTTACTATTTATGGTATAGTGTATTAGGTATAAATACTGGAATTGTGTAACTCTCTAGGCATTAAGTCAGTAGACATTAATAAAGCACTGCAGCTTCTATCTATTCTCATCTATTCCTATCTCTTTCACTATCCCTCTTTCCAACAATTTTGGTATCAGAGCCAGGTTCGTTCGACACGAGGGCGAGTGATTATTTTCTTTCACAAAACAAAAATGGCAGTAGCTGGTTTTTCTTCCTCTGCACCATTGTTACCAATATTTAATGGTGAGAAATACGAGTGGTGAAGCATCAAGATGAAGACCTTGCTCAGATCGCAGGAGCTATGGGACTTGATGGAGCACGAGTTTGCTGATGTATTAGAACCCACAATAGAAGAAAATGAGAGACTAAGAGAAACCAAGAAAAACGATGCCAAGGCTCTATTCATTATTCAGCAAGCAGTTCATGAGACTATTTTTTCACGAATTGCAGCAGCAACCACATCAAAGCAGGCATGGTCAATTCTACAGAAGGAGTTTCTAGGAGACTCAAAGGTCATGACAGTGAAATTGCAATCTCTAAGACGTGATTTTGAAACTCTACTCATGACGAATGGCGAATCAATTGCTGATTTTTTGTCAAGATCAATGGCAATAGTCAGTCAGATGCGTACCTATGGAGAGAAAATTTCAAACGAAACAATTGTTGCAAAGGTGTTGAGAAGCTTGACTCCAAAGTTTGACCATGTGGTGGCCGCCATAGAAGAAGCTAAGGATCTATCCATACTCTCCGTTGATGAATTGATGGGCTCGCTTCAGGCTCATGAGGCAAGAATCAATAGAGCATCAGAAAGAAACGAAGAAAAGGCACTACAAGTGAAGGAGACAACCAATAACGAAAGAGAAAATATTCATTTAGCAGGTAGAAGTCGTGGAAGAGGAGGATTTCGCAACTTCCATGGTGGTCGTGATAACAGTTGGAGAAGTGATGGATAGAGACAATTCAATTAACAAAGGAATGTCATACAATGTTACCATTGTAGAAGGTATGGTCACACAAAATCTGATTGTTGGTATAAAAATCAACAAATGAATTTTGCAGCAGAGAATGAAGAAGAAGAAGAAAAGTTGTTTGTGGCGTGCATGGATACTAATCCGGAAAAAGGTAACTTATGGTTTGTTGATAGCGGATGCTCGAACCATATGACAGGCACCAAATCCTTATTCAAAGAGCTTGATGAGACGCAAAAGATTAAGGTGCAACTTGGAAATACAAAAGAGATGCAAGTTGAAGGAAAAGGTACAGTGAAAGTCGAAACCAGTCACGGTAAGATAAAACAATTAGATAATGTTCAATTTGTACCTGATTTAGGGTACAATTTATTGAGTGTTGGACAATTGATGACCAGAGGACACTCAGTTCTATTTGATGATAACACATGTGTCATCACAGATAAGAAATCAGGCCATAAAGTTGAAATTGCCATGACTTCAAATAAGATGTTTCCACTTGATGTTTCTAACATGGAGGATTTTGCTCTTACTGCTAGCATGAAAGATGATTCAACATTATGGCATCTCAGATATGGACATCTTCATATGAACGACCTGAAAATACTTAGGGATAAAGGTATGGTTTTCGGATTACCAAGAATTGACTCAACTAATTTATGTGAAGGATGCATTTATGGCAAGCAGACTAGGAAGTCCTTTCCTGTTGGAAAAGCTAAAAGAGCTTCACATTATCTAGAACTAATTCATGCTGATTTATGTGGGCCAATGCAAACGAAGTCCTTGGGTGGAAGTATATACTTTTTACTATTCGTTGATGACTATAGTCGCATGAGCTGGGTTTACTTCCTACAACATAAGTCAGAAACTTTTCAGAAGTTCCAGATTTTTAAAGCTATGGTAGAGAACCAAAGTGGCTGTCACATTAAAGTTCTTCGCACAGACAGAGGTGGCGAGTTCATATCTAAAGATTTCAATCTCTTTTGTGAAGAAGAGGGCATCCAAAGGGAATTAACAGCTCCCTACACTCCAGAACAGAATGGAATCGCTGAACGAAAAAATCGAACTATTGTGGAGATGGCAAGAAGTATGTTACAAGCAAGGAGACTTCCAAACCAATTTTGGGCCGAAGCCGTAGCAACATCTGTTTATCTATTAAACATCTCACCAACAAAGGCGGTTATGAATCGAACTCCTTATGAAGCATGGCATGGAAGGAAACCATCTGTAAGTCATTTACGAATCTTTGGTTGTGTTGCTTATGCTTTGAAACATCCTCAAACTCGTCAAAAGCTTGATGAAAAATCTGAAAAATGCATTTTCATTGGCTATTGTACTCAATCAAAGGCATATAAACTATACAACCCCGTTAGTGAAAAGATTTTAGTTAGAAGAGATGTAATATTTAATGAAAACGTGAGTTGGGATTGGAGTAAAGAACAGGAGCAGCAAAAGATTACAGTTGAAGTTTCCCCAAATGAAGAGACAAGGGTCAACTCCAGTGCATCTCCCAGTGGATCCACTGCAACACAAAGTGTGTCAAATTCATCATCTTCAGCATCACTTAATAGCAATTCTTCTCTTGAAGAACTTTCGGATGAGACACCTCCAAGGAAGTATAAATCTTTAGCTGACATATATGCATCATGTCAGTTTGCTCTTACTATTTCAGACCCTATGAATTATGAAGAAGCAACTGAAAAAGAAGACGGGAAGAAAGCCATGGCAGTAGAGATGCAGTCCTTTAAGAAAGATGAAACATGGGATATGGTTGACCTACCAAACGAAAAGTTTTATGGAGATTTACAAGAAGAGGTTTATGTAACACCGCCAGAGGGATTCATAAAGGAAGGCAAAGAAACAAAGGTATACAAGTTGAGACAGACATTGTACGGGTTAAAGCAGACATACTTACGAAGACCTTGTCAGAAGAAAAGCTCTGTACTTACATCTGCAACTTTGAATCATGGGGGAGTGTTGAGATATGATTCAAAGTATTCAAAATGAAGATATGATTTGAAGTAGTTGAGATATGATTCAAATATTCAAACTACCAAGATTTTAGGAGGTTTTAGAAGATTGTTAGTAGATTTGAATTTATCTAGATTTGCATGATTTACTATTTATGGTATAGTGTATTAGGTATAAATACTGGAATTGTGTAACCCTCTAGGCATTAAGTCAGTAGACATTAATAAAGCACTGCAGCTTCTATCTATTCTCATCTATTCCTATCTCTTTCACTATCCCTCTTTCCAACATATATATGGTTTCAATTTACTAAATATAGCTTCCAAAGATTTAAACCTAGGAGAATATCTCTATCAAATTTTACCAAATATCTACTATATATATCTCTATCAGATAATTACGAAATATCTTCCAAATATATTTTTACCAGATCTAGGCATCAGGCTTAATATCCCAACAATCTTCCACTTAGAGACTAATCCATCAACCGCAACAATCTCTGGTCTAGTCAACCCCAACAATCTCCCACTTGGAGACTAATCTAATCAACTAAGAATTTCATTCTCGATCTATACCATACCACTTGCGGCTTTGCACAACCTCAATGTTCCAACATCAACACAAAATGTTTGCTGGATTCCTTGCACCTTCTATCTTCTCCAAACACATCACCATCTTCCACTAACCTCCGAATGAAATGGTATCGCCTTCTGTGTTTTGTCTTTGAATGATAGACCGGGTTCCTCGCCAACTACATGACACTAACTATCTACCTGAAGAATCTTCTCACGCTGCTTCTTGCCTAATTCTTCTAGATAGCCTGTCATCCATATCATCTCCTTTCAAGCTTCAGCTATTGCCACGTACTCAGCCTCAGCAGATGAAAGAGCAACGCATTTCTGAAGCCTAGACATCTCATCATCCATGGCTTGCTTCCACTTAGTTGTATTCTCCAACTGTAGGGCCTCATCAAGGGGCTCTCGTTCCCTTTCATCAGTCACCAATCAATAGTGTAAAGAAGATACATACCTATCTGGTACTCTGATGGCTCTGGATGATCTTTTCAACACCTACTCAGGTGTTCACTTGCTCCGCTTTTGGTTCTTCAGCAACAGTCTCAGGGGTTTCTTGAGTATCTGCTACAACATCACTAGGTGAATCTTTCAGCAACTCAACCTCAACTCCCACTTGCTTCATTGTCCCAGTATCTTTCTTCAATTCTTTGGGAGTCTCTGTGAAGCTAACTCGTTTCTGTTTGCTCATAACGCAGTTCTCACAAGGACTCATATCAATAGATTTCAAACCTTTTAAAACTCCTTCCGCAACCAGCATCTTCATTCCTTTAACTTTAATATGTCCAAGTCTATTATGCCACAGACTTGAATTTGAAGCACTCTTAGCCACCGCAACTATGTTCATACACCCTGCAGTGGTGTATAAGGTTCCAAATTTTGTGCCATGTGTTACCACCATAGCACCCTTCACAATCTTCCATGAACTCTTCCCAAACTTTGTTGCATAACCTGTGCTATCCAACTGACCAATAGAGATCAGGTTCTTCTTGAGACTAGGAATATATCTGACATTCTTTAATGTCCACTGATTTCCTACCTTAGTTTTTATGCAGACATCCCCTTTTTCTTCAATCTTTAAATGTTTGTTGTCGACAAAATACACTTTCTCGAAATTTCTAGACTTGAAATTTCTAAATAGCTCTTTATTTGGAGACGAATGAAAAGATGCACTTGAATCCAAAATCCAGGATTCAATCGGACTGTCCACGCTGAGGATTAAAGCATCCCCAATGTCTTCTGCTGAATTTACCAAATCATCGTCATCTTCTGATTTGTGATTCTGCTTCCTCTTTGTACAATCTACCCGGAAGTGACCTTTTTCTCCACAACACCAACACTTTACGTTTGGTTTGTTTGGATATTTTCCTCGGTTCCTTGATTTTGATAGCCCATTGATTGGGCCCTTTGATTTGCTTCTTCCCCTTCGATTAACACTGAGAGCATTGCTTGATGAATCTCTGATTTTCCGTTTGCGAATACATTCTGTAAGAACTACATCTCGAATTTCATCGAACTTCAGTTTATCAGATCCTCGTGAACTGCTGATCGCGGCAACAACAGTATCCCACGACTTGGGTAAAGATGACATCAAAATCAATGCTTTAATTTCATTCTCGAAATTAATTTCCACCGAACTCAGTTGACTTGTAATCATATTGAATTCATTTATATGACCAGCAATAGATTCACCTTCAGACATTTGTAGATTAAACTGTCTCCTCTTCAAATACACCTTATTCATAGCCGACGGTTTCTCGTACATATTCGACAACGCCTTCAACATATCTGACATTGTCTTCTCCTTGATGATGTTGAACGCCATGTTTCTGGACAGCGTCAATCAGATCAACCCTAAGGCCTGACGATCCTTGAGCTTCCACTGCTCCATGGTTATACTATCCGGCTTCACCCCCAACAGGGGTTCGTGAAGACCTTTCTGGCACATACAATCTTCAATCTGCATCTTCCAGAAACTAAAATCGGATCCATCAAACTTTTCAATTCCAATCTTTGAACTTTCCATCTTCACAGATCGTGGTGAATTTTGCCTTGCTCTGATACCAGTTGTTAACTCTGATACCAATTGTTAGGATTGCTCAACAATACACAAACTCGATCAAGAAGAATACAAAGAACATGAGAGAGAAAATACAATGAGAAATATTGGCTAAAGGTTTTATTATTGATGGCTTCAAGTATGTACAAATAGAATACAGAATGAAGAGAAGTACGTCTTGACAGCACTGCCTATGCCTATCTATATATATGGTTTCAATTTACTTTCAAAGATTTAAACCTACCATAATCTAACAAATATATCTCTATCAAATCTTTACCAAATATCTACTATATATATCTTAGGATTGTACAAGATCTTTACGAAATATCTTCTAAATATATCTCTACCAGATCTAGGCAACAGGCTCCATATACCAAAGGTAGGTTTCTTACTGAGTAATTTTATACTCGTATGATTCTTTTTGGTAGGTTTCTTATTGAGTAATTTTATACTCATATGATTCCTTTTTTTTTTTTTTTTTTTTTTTTNCTAATCGACCTAGGGTAGTGTTCGGGAGCTGTGTAGTCACAAAGAGGTTGTTCCAAGGCGTCAACCCTTTGTGTATTTTGGGGTTTGTTACATTGTTTAAATTTGTATTTCGTTTGTCGGTCCATGTTTATTATCGAACTTTGAACAACACTATTTTGTAATTTGTTTTAAATTTCCTTTTTAAATATGATGTTATTTGATTTTAAATTGCCCAAAATTTATCGTACTTTTATCGTATCTTTTTCGTCGCGGTCCAAGATTCAAAGTTTAAAAAATCGGAACATGATATTTTAAATTGACCGTTACATCTTGATTTTTAAATTTCCTTTTTAATTTGATTTTTAAATGCATGCAAAGATAAGTCACCTTGTAGTCCAATTATTAAAGATAAAGAAATATCTCGACATATGTACTCTATCTGATTGCTACTTAACCTAAAGTCGCTACTGTATACATATCATAGATGTTTTATGCAGAAATATTTCATTCAAAACTTTATCATAAAAACATAAGCTTGGTCTTACATGTTTCTTAAAAGGCCTTTAAATAAAATAATAAAAACTGAAACTAACATAAAGTAAAAATGTCTTATACTCACCTATATGCTACTAAATGGAAATGCAAACTAACCTGTAGTCTACTAAATTCATATTCCAAACTACCCTATGCATGTGTCACAGTCTCTTAGGTTGTGACGTCATCGTCAGCCATACAGGGTTGCCTTGCCTTTACGTGGAAAAATAAGAGTAGCACATGACTTGAGTATTTTAAGAAATACTCACTAAGTGGCCCCTATCGAGGTTAGATGCAAGCATATACAATCATGAGAGGAACCTATCATATCAGTCTATATTCCTACGATGGATATCCTAAACGGGTAATTGGATGTGTATTTACTATTCTACACACGGTCCACACATACGAGTATGGACCACCAGTTAGTTTGCACACCTCCTAGGTCCTTTTTTTGTGGGGCGAGCATTCTCTAATAGTTGT
Organism: Cucurbita pepo subsp. pepo; assembly: GCF_002806865.2. Classification (NCBI taxonomy): domain Eukaryota; kingdom Viridiplantae; phylum Streptophyta; class Magnoliopsida; order Cucurbitales; family Cucurbitaceae; genus Cucurbita; species Cucurbita pepo. The sequence goes on along the minus strand of NC_036649.1, from coordinate 4,074,297 downwards.
TGATACCGGACACTCGTTAGGAATAACGATCATCATAGCAGCATTATGGTGAATATAATGATCATTTTCCTATTTGTAACGTATGCGTCCGTACCATCATAAAAGGAGAAGGGATATCGTCCCCTAATGCATGATCACACAATGATGCATAAGGTCCCAACATTTTTTCCTTTCATTATCATGTATAACAACTCTTCTTGCATTTTCCTTTATATCATATCATTTTATCAGAACTTCTATGTATATGTCGGGGTTGTGCATTATGTCAATTCATCATTTTGCATGTCAATCATATTATATATCATTCATGTCGAACATATGTTATATCATAAACTTATTATGTCTTCTAACGTATCAAATCATATCATGCACATATCATATCATAACATATATCATAAAACTCACATATCATAACACGAGCATGTCTTCAAATAAATCTTATAACATATCATATCCTAAACATATTATTTCATCACATACATCACAACACTAACATATCATAATGTACACATATCATTTCATATCCATTCAAATATATGAGCATATGACACATGCAAAGCCACGGGACGTGTTATCATACAATATACAATTATAACCAAACCGATAGTAAAGCCACTTAATTGGTTGGCTTTAGCAGGTGTTTTCCTAAATTCGAGTACGATTACTTTTCGTCCCTTGAAATTGCTCCAAGTATTGCCGGTTGTCGTTTCCTATTAGAATGTCCATCTCATTTCGTTAGTGACTCAAAATTTCTTAACTCAACATAACTTTAATCGAGGAATTGAACCTTATACTGACCTTAATTGCCTTAAACAATGTCAATTTCAGCTTTGAGATGGTCGGATCATTGGAAAATGGGCAATTTCCCGTTACTGAGCCGAGGGAGTGATTTTTGAGCTGCGAAGCCAAGCCGAGACGTGTAAGCAGAAGGAATTTCTGGCTGCAGGTGCAAAATATGGTGCAACGAGGTACTGACACATGTATAGGTCGAGTCGGGTAGAGGCGCGGGTTACTGCAAGCATGGGGGTCAAGTGTCGTGAATTTAGGCTGCTGCAGGTTGCAGGAGGCTTTTGATTTACAGATCTCGGCCTGGTGTGCAGGCTTGAGCCGAATGGATATTTGGGTTGCAGCAAAAGTACATCCAAAACTAAGGTTATCGAGCTTACCGTGATGTATCCGTACACTTGCCTTGTTCTTCCTTTGCTATAACGTCCCTTGCATTGTGTCCAAGTGTGTCTTTGCTGGTTTACGCTCGTCGAAAAAATACAACTCTCTTCTCGTTTTCCCCTCGAAAAAATACAATTCTTTTCTCGGTGGTGGAGGTCGTCGGGGCGAGCGTGGTTTAGTTGGGATGTGAGAATCTCTTTTTTCTTCCCACTTTCCAAATCTAAGTCTTATCGTTTTGTATTTCAATTACTTGGTTTGGTATAATTTTGATTATTGGTAGCCTACATAATTCATTTAGACTTTAATTATAGATTCTTAAATTTTATTAATAATAAATTTACTTCAACATGGTATCATACTTAAAATTCTTATAATTTAAGTTCTAATTCAAATCTAGATAATTGGAACAAACGCTCGCAATCCACCTCTTGAGGCCCAGCGTCCTCCACACTTGTTTCTTACTGGTCCCACAATCCACCCTCGCCAGTATATGTTTTCGATATACTTTTGAGTGAATTACATTTGTAATACCTAAGATTTGGAGTTGGTATTTATTTGGTGACATAAGTATGGAGATTTGAGAGGAAATTTGGTTGGTTATGGATAGTATTGGTTATAAATGAAAGGCATAGAATTTGTTGTTGTATTAGGGAACCAAATATATGGCCGAAAATAAGGGTATTGATCTAAATTTAGGTTTGGTAGAAGCCTATAAAAGGGTTGCTAAGGTTTTGAAACACTCATCCGCTCGCAAAAAGAAGCATTGGAAAGGCAGAAGAAAAAGCATAAAATAAAATAAAATAAAATGGCGAAGAAGATGATTGCAGTGTTGTTGGTGTGCGTTGTGGTGGTGGGTGCATTGCAGGTTTCGAGTGCCACTGAAAGCGCGAAGGAGGCCAAATATGAGGCTAAATTTGAAGCCAAGTATAGGTTATGCTACGAAAAATGCGAGAAGGAATGCCTTGAAAAGGGCAATGGCCAAAGCTTCTGCGAAGTTAAGTGCGATGAAGATTGTGATGAGAAAGAAGCCGCTGGTATGCTCTTTTCCTTTTTAAATCATTTTTATTTTCTCTTAATAATTAATTGTCTCTTCCTTTTTAAATCATTTTTATTTTCTCTTAATAATTAATTGATTGATTATTGTATTTGTATTTGTATTTGTTTCACAGATAAGCTACACATCAAGGTGAAGAACTGAATAATGGAATGCAAAACAAAGAGGGCTCTTAACCTTCCAAGGATCTAACTAATAATTGTATTCATGTTTAAGCTTGTAAGATGGACTTTCATAAACCTTCTTTCTCCTCAATTTTTTGAGAATGTGATATATGCTATGAATGTCACCTCTTTAAGAGTTATTTGTTCGGTTCATCATGCATGCATAGTTGTATTGAGTTAATAGTAGAATCCTAAAACTAGGATGATTTTATATTGTGATGTGGGTTAGAACATTTCCTATAAACCGAGTATCTCAGAATGTAAGAGACTATTATAGATATAGACGGTAATGCACCCCCAGAACCATAATAGGCCAAGAAACTAGCCGAGATAGTCTTGGGGATGAGAGTCCAAAACTTGAACGGCTTAGATGTCCAAAAATCCTAATTACTTCCACAGCATCTATATCCTCTGGTATCTCATTAACACCTCTAGTAGTGTCATTGTTGTATTCATATCGTTGAGGTTGGCCAATTTCAGATAGGATGGTGCATTGAGGAAGTTATTATCGTGTGAAGAAATGGCTTAGGTGCGACTTCGTAAACCCATCTTGAGAGGGTGAGGGACTACATAAATAATTTAGCTCGAAGGGTTGCGCCAGATAATTTGTGCGGTCACAAAGGTTGTCCCTTTTGTAATCAACTTTAAATAACCTTCTTAAAACACTGAATGCGGAAATATACTTCCATTTAAACTTTTTAAAACATAACCTTCATCATTTTGAAGGTGGAAGTATACTTCATTTAAACTTTTTAAAACATAACCTTCATCATTTAAAACATTATTTTCTACATCGCATGTGTCATGGTCTCAAGTTGTGATGTCGTCATCAACTATATTGTTACGACGCTCTATTTTATTTTCGAAATTTACTTGACTTGTCCCTCAAAATTTGTAACCTACACGGTGTAATCTACCAAAATTATAGATCCTAATTTTTTATTCCATAGTTTGTGCTCGATGGAGGGATTTTTTATTCTATGGTAGTACTCAAATTAAATTATATCAAATGATATTTAAACAAACAAAATAAATTTATACCATGAAAATATTCAAAAATGTTATTATTTTTTTTTTGTCCTAATGTTATGAACTCTGTTTCAATTCTTTTTATTAATAAATTTTAGAGAAAAAACAAGCCCTCCTCATGCCAAAAGCATTCGAAAGAGCATTTGGCCTGTCCACTGTCTACTTTGCACTAGAAGAGGGTTGTTCTCCAAAAGTTAATTTTAAAGCCAAAATGGTAATCATCTCCCTAAATAGGCAAATGATAAATTTCCAAATCATTGTCCTTCGATTGGTAGTGCACCCACCGTCACGAGCAACAAAGCAGCCACATTCCTTATCATCTTTGGAACCAAATTTTTGTTGGGTCTATCTATTAATGTTGGACATAAGGTAAATATATAGAAGAAAAAAAAAATCCATGTGCCAAATATTTTCATATTGATACAACAATGTGACGAAGAATAGAAACGAGAATGATACTTTCATTTACAGTATTGAGTTCATAATATTGATCTAGGTTAAGTTATGGATCAATAAAAAATAATTTTTATATTCGAAGCCCATTAGAAAGTAGGTACAGTAGAAATCATACATAAATCATCGACTCAAAGGCCCTGAAAATGCTATGAGGTGTTCAAAAATGGTTGAAGTTAGTTGAATAGGAGGATCACTATGACTATAGCCGTTGGTAAATTTACCAAAGACGAAAATGATTTATTCGATGTTATGGATGACTGGTTACGGAGGGACCGTTTCGTTTTTGTAGGTTGGTCCGGTCTATTGCTCTTTCCTTGTGCCTATTTTGCCGTAGGAGGTTGGTTCACAGGTACAACTTTGGCAACTTCATGGTATACCCATGGATTGGCAAGTTCCTATTTAGAAGGATCAACTTCTTAACTTTCGACTCTTGCTAATAGTTTAGCACACTCTTTGTTGTTACTATGGGGTCCTGAAGCAAAAGGAGATTTTACTCGTTGGTGTTAATTAGGTGGTCGGTAGACTTTTGTTGTTCTCCAAGGTGCTTTTAGACTAATAGGTTTCATGTTACGTCAATTTGAACTTGCTCGATCTATTCAATTACAATCTTATAATGTTTAATACTTTGCTCAACTATGAATGTTTAATACTTCCCTCCACATGACCGAATGTTTAATACTTCCCTCCACATGACCGAATGTTTAATACTTCCCTCCACATGACCGAATGTTTAATACTTCCCTCCACATGACCGAATGTTTAATACTTCCCTCCACATGACCGAATGTTTAATACTTCCCTCCACATGACCGAATGTTTAATACTTCCCTCCACATGACCGAATGTTTAATACTTCCCTCCACATGACCGAATGTTTAATACTTCCCTCCACATGACCGAATGTTTAATACTTCCCTCCACATGACCGAATGTTTAATACTTCCCTCCACATGACCGAATGTTTAATACTTCCCTCCACATGACCGAATGTTTAATACTTCCCTCCACATGACCGAATGTTTAATACTTCCCTCCACATGACCGAATGTTTAATACTTCCCTCCACATGACCGAATGTTTAATACTTCCCTCCACATGACCGAATGTTTAATACTTCCCTCCACATGACCGAATGTTTAATACTTCCCTACACATGACCGAATGTTTAATACTTCCCTACACATGACCGAATGTTTAATACTTCCCTACACATGACCCACACGTGCGAGTGTGAGTTTCCAGGTGGACTCGCACACCCCCTGGACCCTCTCTGGTCACTAATCTGTAGCAACGTCCGGTCAGTGGAACCCCTTGGTGTCCACCCCTTGGTGTCCATATGGCACTCATCATCATACTCAATATGGAAAACATCATCATATTAAGTAAAACGTCATGCAAACATCATACTCATCATATGTACGTCATGCATCATAATATATATATATATATATATATATATATATATATATATATATATATATATATTACGCACATCATCATGCATCATAACTCAAGCATCATAACTCATTCATCATCATATACTAGTATACAACATCATCACAACTCATACATCTCATAACTCATACATCATCATAGCTCATACACCATAAATTGTAACTCATACAATTACTTGGTTGGCCTTAGCCGAAGTACTCCCTACGTAACACATACAATTACTTGGTTGGCCTTAGCCGAAGTACTTCCTAATTTAATTAAAGTAAGCTTTGATTAGTATTTCACATTTTAATTAATAATCCAATTAAAAATGTGAAAAATGTGAAATACGAGTCTAAAACGGCCTCAATTATCTTAACCAGAGCCGAAAATAGGTTTGGCAGGGTCAGAACGGTGGAAACCAGGCCAAAATGGCAAGCCGGGGAGTCGCCGGAAAAGTCACCGGAACAGTCACTAGAAAATACACTGGAAAGCAGTCGGGAAGCCGCCGCCCACCACCCACCACCGCAAGCCTCCGCGTCGTCCAAGCCACTCAAGTCGAAGGGCTTTTTGCATCGCCGCTTGAGATGTGGTGTCATCTGAACGGGCCATGACAGCACAGGCGTCTCAGGTCGAGGTACTGGACAAAATGCGGTTTGGGTCGTGGTTCGCAGGTCGCTGGTGATGGTGTTAATATAACACATGCGGAAGCAATTTGGATCTTAGGCACAATAAGTACATCAATTATAGTAAACTAGCTAGCATGTTCAAAAGCATTCAATGAGTTTGAATACTAACCTCAAATTCTTTTTTCCTCACGGTCTTCCCTACTATTCTCTGGCTTTAGAACGGGATTGTGGAATTGAGTGAGTTACTAAACTTGATAGGAATTTAGTATATCTAAAGAGAGAGTTTGGAGAGATTTTCTCAAAGTTTTTCAACAAGAATTTTCATGTACCTTTGATCACTCTATTTATAGAGTCATATTTGCATGTTCATGCACATTTGAGATTGCCAAATTTTGACACTCAAAATTCCACTCAAATTTGTGGGATTANGAGAAGAAAGTACTCAGCCTTATCCATGTACTATAGATCATTTTCACTATATACTTGAACTTGATCCACTCTTATGTCTCTACATATAGTTCAAGTAATCATACTATAGCCAGAGTGTTCTTAGTTTATTGGATTTNTGTTGAGTTTATCGGGCAAACATGCAAGTTTGGTTAAACCAAATTTTGACACTCAAAANCAGAATATGTTTTGTTTACAAACTATGAATTGTAGGACGTAAAACCCAACAGCGGGCTTTTGGGCCGAGATGAGTTTGAGACTCGGTTTGGCAGGCTGGACCTGTACCTGCTACTTATTTACAATTTAGTGAACGGTTATACATAGTAAAACTAGATATGGTAAATGACATATAAAGTAAATTGTCATAAATAGTAAANGAATTCCGGCATGTATTGATCATGAATCTCTATTCATAATTAAAATATTTAAATCTTATTTATATATCTCTAATTCTCTCTTTTTGTTTAATTCATAATTGAAACAAAATGCGGTTAAATATATCGTACATATTTAGCATATATTCCCTAGTTTGAATTCGAACTCACTCATCACACTGTTCTAAGGTTTAGTCCGATATNATTCACTCAAGCCTAGCTTTGAAAATATACTTTTATGGATTCTCTGTATTCTCTCTTACTGTATATACTTGGAGTCATCAATACAAATCTTTNAGGACCTACAGATCATCGACTCCAACGATCCGAGATTAACCGGCTAAACTCATTAACCTTNGCATTTTCTTTATCTGTTCTTTGTGTTCATCTAGATCGGGTGTGTGCGTTGTTTTGCGATCTTAACAATTGGTATCAGAGCTAGGCGAAATTCACCAAGATCTGTGAAGATGGAAAGTTTAAAGATTGGAATTGAGAAGTTCAATGGATCCGATTTCAGTTTCTGGGAGATGTAGATTGAAGATTATCTGTACCAAAAAGATCTTCACGAACCCCTACTAGGGTGAAGCCGGATACCATGACCACAGAATAGTGGAAGCTTTAGGATCGACAAGCATTAGGGTTGATCCGGTTAACGTTATCCAGAAACATGGCGTTCAACATCAAAGATGATTTTTAATGATAATTATTTTGATTTATATAATTATTTTGGCGTTCAACATCCAGAAGTTATAAAAGATCAATTTATAAAGAATGATATTGAGAGAAAGCATCGTGGTAGTGACCAAGATGACTTTTAAGGATAATCATTTATATAAAATGTCTCTCTAGACTAAAGTGTTTGAGGGTCATCTAGAATGTCTAGGNGGGACTGATCCTGTAATGAACAATTGGTTTGTGGTCCAACCACCAAACCGAATCCCTCTCGGGCCAATGAGAGGGTGGGGCCCCTTGTTCAAGACCTCGAGTCNTCAACATCCAGAAGTTATAAAAGATCAATTTATAAAGAATGATATTGAGAGAAAGCATCGTGGTAGTGACCAAGATGACTTTTAAGGATAATCATTTATATAAAATGTCTCTCTAGACTAAAGTGTTTGAGGGTCATCTAGAATGTCTAGGATTACGAGACATGTCTCATCTTCTCTAGGGCAAGTGGGAGAACATGTTGGGTATAGAGTATGCCCTAGGACACATGTCTCACCAGCTTTAGTGAGTGGGAGATTGTTGGGATTTATGCCCTAAATCCTCATAATTAATTATTTAGTTTTTAACCATAATTTTTATTATTTTATTTGTAATTTAATTGTCATTCATGGTATGAAAATCTAAGGTCATTAATGTAATCTTGAACCGTATGTGGTTGACATACAAGAGGATCGTGTTCAAGTAATAACCTAAAGAGTTTATAGTATATGGATAAGGTTTGGTGCCTTATCCTGGAAACACTATTGATATGGTTCACTTTGTAATCGTTACAAATGATTTGATCCAAATCGTTCATGTGGAGACATATAAGTGGGGGTATCCTATACAATGAGTTTGTATAAGACTAGACCAAGAAATATTTAATCTATTTTTATTGAGAAGATTAATATTTCACATGATGATCATATGCGACTCTCGCTCGAAAACTTCGACAACTTCTCTCTCTTTCCTCTATCCTCTTTGTTTTTCTCTTTTGCAGGTGCTTTGGGAGCGTGCCGAGATCGGAGATACAGAAAATATAGAAAACTATTAACATATAATCTCATATATAATATCTTTCTTACTATGACTCAAATATATGAATCTCACTTGGGACAAACAAGCCTCTTGAAAGACAATTCTCAAACATGGGAGAAGAAAAAGTCGAGAGAAAAAAATATGAGATTAAATGTTTATTTAATTCAAAATAAAATATTTTATCATTTAATATATTAATGGTGGGTACAGTATATATTATTTAAACACATAAAATTAAATATATATTTTCTTTACGTTTAATATATGAAATATTAATTTGAACTTACCGTTATAAATTTGTTTTCCATTCTCGATTTGAGTTCGAAATCTACCTATTTCTATTTTATTGTTCGGGGAGAAACTTAAGTTGAAAATTCATATTATTTAATTTCCTAGTTTTAATTTAAAATCAATATTACAATTTAAAATTTTATATTTTAGTAGACGTTTCTTTTTCTTAATTAAAAATTTTCAAGATAAACAAATACATTATCATAAATAAAAAATAAAAATAAATAATTCAAAACTCTACTTTCTTTATTCCACTTCAAACTCATCCATTCTAAAAAGTTACACAAGTAAATTCCATCTAGTTAAGCAAATAAATTTCATCTGGTATGGTAACGACCCAAAAAAAAAAAATTAAATTAAATAATTAAAATAATAATTTTCCCTACCCTACTCCCCACTAACCTCCTCCCTCTCCCAACTATCTCTCCTCAACCAACTCTTCCATAAAAAAAACTCAAATCAGACTACTGGATGCATCAGAGGTTAACCAGATTTGAGAGGAGAGTTGTAGATTTAATTATTGGAGAGAGATATTGCTTTGTTACAGTCATATTTCATATCTCTTTTTCATTTGTCCCAATCAGATTTTCTTTTTCTTTATCTAATTAATGAGAATAAGATCTCTTGTTCCCTGCCTATTTATTTAGATTTTGGTTATCAGGTTATAGAAAATTAACCATCACTGAGTCTAATATCTGTCCATAAAAAAAAATACAGAACATAGGTAAAAAATGAAAGATTAAGTAAATACAAGACAGAGAGAAAGAAAAGATTCTGTTTTGATTATGAGGTTATAGAAAATTAACCATAATTGAGGCTAAATACAGAAATAGAGAAATAGAGGGAGAAAGAGGGAAGATAAGAAGTAAATACAGGATAGGGAGAAAGAAAAGATTCTGTTTAAAAAAAATTAAGTAAGGGAAGATTTGGTAAGAAAAATTTATCTATGATATCTGTGAATTTAAATGATAACAAAATTAAAAGAAAAGGGAAGGAAAACAAGATAAAAGAAAGATTTGGAAGAAAGAATTAATGATAATCGAATGGATGAAAAAAAAAACAAGATAAAAGAAAGATTTGGAAGGAAGAATTAATGATAATCGAATGAAAGAAAAAAAACAAGATAAAAGAAAGATTTTGGAAGGAAGAAAAAATAGAAAGAGAAGACCAGAGTCAGAATACTATTAATAAACTCAAAAGAAAAAAAAGAAAAGAAAAAGAGGAAATACTTAAAAGAAGAAAAAAAATAAATAAATAAAGAGAGAAGGAAAGAAAGAGAGGAGGAAGAAAAAAAAAATAAATAAAGAGGGAAGGAAAAAAAGAGAGGAGGAAGTACAGAGAGAAGGAATAGAAAAATAAAAAGAAAAAGTTCCGGGTAAGAATCAATTAAAATTGATTAAGTAAGAATCGATCAAAAATTGGTCAAGAATATGTCTTAACAAAAAATTGAGAGAAAAAGTAAAGTATAGAAAGAATATTAGAAGACAAGAAAGTAGTCCCTCGAGATAAAAAATAGAAAATGAAATCTTAATATAAATAGAATATGTATATATATTTAGATGTATATTATAACGTTCCAAAACTTTATCCATGCAAAGTCTTTAATGCTCGCATGAAGTTTAGCACATGAACCATTGTAAGAGTCAGAGAATTGAATATGAAATTGATGTCATGGATTCTTATAGGTTAGCTTGGATACAAAGGGAAAAAATCAAACTTTCGTTAAGGATGAATTGGTGACACCCTTATAAGCTAATCAGGTAAGTGGTCTTAGTATAGGATAGGCTAAAAATTGTATGAGTTACGATGATGTATGAACTATTTCGTACGATGCGGTATATGAGTTATGATGATGTGTGGGTTACGATACTTGATGTGCGCCGTATATATATATTTTGATGAATGTTGTACTTGATATGTTTGATGCACTTTGTGGCAATATGATGAGTATGATGATTGCGTGACGTTTACCTTAATATGATGATGTATTCCATATTGAGCATGTTATATGATGATGAGTGTCATATTGCATCATGTCGTTAGATCGACATAGGACACAACCCTTAGAGCGTGAAAATGATATTAATATAAATATCCACGAGTATGTGTTACCTAGAGTAACAAAGAGATGAGACTAGAGGGTTGTGTCAGAAGAGACATTATGATGGATTTAGAGGGACCTCATGCATATTGTATGTTCATAAGCATAGGGCTACTTCCCCTAGAGATGATGAGTGCGGACGCGCACCGTATGATGAGCGCGTATGCGCACAGGTGCGAAAGCACACAGATGAGGGTGTTCATGAGGTGCATGACACTATGGGGTTCCGCTGACCTCCGGACGTCGCTACAGATTAGCTTGACCAGAGGGTCCAGGGGGTGTGCGAGCGCCCTGGGGATTCACACTCGCACGTGTGAGTCGTGTGTAGGGAAGTACTACACATCCAATTTGTCCGAGACTGGAGGCCACCCCTAAGATGATTAGAGATAGGTCCCTAAATCATGATTGCATGTGTTTGCATTTGCATGGCCCCTATAGCGGGGCCACTTACTGAGTATTCTTTGAAATACTCAGGCCGTGTGCCACATCATTTTTCAGGTAAAGGCAAGGCGCACTTGTACGGAGGACGGCGGCATCGCGAGCAGAGACTGTGGCACGTGCATAGGGTAGATTCATATTTAAATTTCTAGTCTTAAGTTAGAATAGGTTGTTTTACATTTCATTGTTTTAAATTATTTTGTATTTATTTTTGTTTTCTCTAAATTTCAGTATTTCATATTTAAACACGTAAGACCATGGCTGTGTTTTGTAGAGAAGAAGTTGTTTTAAACGTTTTTTTTGAAGTTTACATTATCAACTATGTTCATGTAAGAGTTATATTTCCGCATTATAGATAAGCACGAGACGTTAGTAGCGACTCTGAGTATGTGGAAATTTAGGGTCGTTACATGTATTTTCTTAATATAAGTTCTTTCTTATCCATTTCTGCACCTTTTACAAAGTCATCTATTTTTCTTGACTCGGGCCAAAAGCTATTAAAAGAGATATAGGCACTTGACTTCTCAAATTTGCACCAACAGAGGGTCGTTCCCAAAATATTCCTTAAAGTTTTATTTGTTGAGGATTATTGGGAGTGAGTCCCACGTTGGTTAATTTAGTGGAAGATCATGAGTTTATAAGTGAGGAATATTATCTCCATTGGTACGAGGCATTTTGGGAAGCCCAAAGCAAAGCATGAGCACACTTATGCTCAAAGTGGACAATATCATACTATTGTGGAGAGTTGTGATTTCTAACATGATATCAGAGCCATGCCCTAAACTTAACCATGTCCATGTCGATAAAATCCATTGTTGAGGATTGGGGAAGCCCAAGTAAAGCCATGAGAGTATTTTAAGAAGTACTCCGTAAATGACCCCAATATTGGGCTCGTGAAATGCAAACACATGCAACATGGTTGGAACTATCATTAATATTGGGCTCGTGAAATGCAAACACATGCAACATGGTTGAAAGAACTATCATTCTTTCATTCTCTTAGGCGACTTTCCAATTTTTGAGCTAAATTAGATGTGTAATACTTCTCTAAACACAGCCCACACGTGCAAATGTGGCCCCACCAGGAAGGCTCGCACATCACCTTGGCTAGCACTCGTTGGCGGGTTGTTGCCGAACACCTAAAGAAAATATCAGTCGTTTTATCATCATGACGAACATAAGTGTCATAATCAGTCTTATAGCATACACGTTCATACTCATCATAATGGGGAAGTATTCTGATTCACGTGAACACAGTTATGCATGAGGTCCCCATACTTTTTATCATGGCATAATAAATGATAAATGATGCAAGACAAACCTTCATTCTTTCATAACATATTAAATTTGGTAATTATGCTTACATAATTCTTATACATGATTTCATACCTGACATGGCATAGGGATGTTATGCATTATAGATTTCCTTATTTCAAAACATATTATGGCATATCATAGTATATAATAGCATAACATAACATATTAAAGCATATCACACATATGACACACTACAACAAATAATGAATACAATAACATACGAAAACGCTATCATAGACTTTTTATAACATTTTTCGTACGTCGTGACAGCCCATGTTATTAAAAGTCTAGGACTTTTTATAGAGTTTTTTTATAGCTATAATATATGCTATAATATAGTATAAAACTATAGCTTATATACATTGTTATAAAAATATTTCATAGCATTTTATTAAAGCTATAGCAGGTTGAATATAGCTAAAATATTATGTTATCTTTTAACTTATTATAACATTTTTTTAACGCTATAATATAGTATTCATAGCTTTAATCTTATGCTAACAATGTCATTTGATCATTTATTATTTAATTATCATTTCATTAATTATATTTTGATAAAAAAAAAATCTATTCATGTATTCATTTTTAACTAAATCCACACACAAACAATTCATTGCAAGTTAGATACTGTAATTTCCATTCACAATTGAAACTTCATCATCTATTTACATTACAAAATGAGTATTCAGTAATTTCGTATAATAAAAAAGTTCTTCAAACAATACAAAATAAAGTATTCTCCATTATTTGGATGGATGCTCGATTGTCTGGGATTGCTTCATGCCTTTGTATTGTAAGTCTTCTATCACCTTCCATTTCCTATAAATAACCAATAACCCAATAAAAAGAAGGTAGCATGTGTACCTCTATATGTGTAGGTCATAGGCTTCTCGCTCCTTCCTCGTGCTAACCTTCTAGTACTGAGGAGTTTTTCTAGGCCTATCTACAAAAAAAAAAGTTCCAATGGACTAACCTTACTCTATTTCATAACTTTGAGAGAATTTTAAGCAGCATAGGGCGGTAAACAAGCTCTCAAAACCATCACCTATGATATGCAATGTATTCTAAAAAATATGACAACACAAAATAAAAATAAAAAAAAACTAAAATACTAAGGAACGAAAAGGAATAAAAAGGTTTTTCCAACCCATCATAAATTAATCCAGCAAGCTTCATCTAGGGATGGGGTTGGAATATGAGAATTTAAAAGAGTAATAATTACATAGAGAAAAAACAAGCAATAGGATAAGAAAACATATGGTTTTGGAGGTCTTGTGTCTTGGCTGAATGTTTGAACGACAATCATTTTACGAAAAATAGAAATAATACCACAACAAGACAACTAATGAAAACAAGTTCAACCATGCAACTTAGCCACAATATCACAACACTTCAATGAGAGATAGTGCACTTACTCTTACAGTTGCTATACAGGTTATAGGTTACATCGATAAGAAAGATTCTTACTTCGACAAATAATGTGACATAATGCATTCCTCCAAGCTCTTGTCCACCTACATCAACTAAAGTAGGTGATGATGCATTTAAAATTTCAAATAAAGTTATCACAATATAGGAAGATTTGAGTCCAAATAAAGTTCGAAGTCGAAGTCAAAGTGAATTAGAATAATACATTGCATAAAAGCTTCAAAGAGAATCCTTTCCATGTGAGCTTACATTTATGAGACTTAAGCATGTGAACGACCACAACCAAAAAAACTATCTACGATTAAATAGAAGCTGCCAAAGCAGCTCCTTCAAGCCCCAAACCAGATCTTTGCCCAAACTTGTTCAACACTAAATCATAACGAAATTCATCAACTCACAACATTGTAGGGCAGACTGCGCTAATTAAACAGATAGCACACAAAAAGTAGAGAAAACGCACCAAACAAACCTTGCTCCCCTTGCTCCCAAGTCTAAGCAACTCCTTGGTCGAATCCAGAGCTTCCTTCAACGACGTGAGGAGAGTTTAAGGTTTAGGAAAACTTCAAAACTATCTAATACTTCCTGCAAAAAGTTTATTTTCCCAAAACCCATACGGCCATAAAAAAAACCTGTTTGAAGTTATCCATATCCAGTACCTCTAGCTTGCCTTCCAAGTAGGCGTCAATGATTGCTAACACAAAGAAGCCGAGCACTTCTGTTGGGATCGATACCAGTCGTTAGCTCTGATACCAGTTGTTAGGATCGTACAACAACGCACACGCTCGATCTAGATGAACACAAAGAACAGGATAGAGAAAATTGCAAGGAAAACTCTGGCTAAAAGAATTTTTCTTTCTTATGACTTCAGGTATGTACAACAAGAGAGTACATAGAATAGAAAGTACATTTTCAAACCTCTACCGGACGGGATATATATATGGTTTAGTTTACTATATATAGATTTATCAGATTTAGCAATCTACTATATATAGCTATTTACCATATATAGCTTTACCGGATNTATAATGCAATTCTCACAAGGACTCATAACAATCTCCGCATCAAATACANCACCGGATATAACCGGACCAAGCTATAAATAAGGGGCAGGCTCCATAACCTAACAATTCTCCCACTTGTAGACTGATTCAGTCAACCAAGAATTTCACTCTCAAACGATCATGAATGTCTTCACTGCACCATACCAATTGAGGTTTNCGACAGCGTCTTCACAGACCTGATGTTGTCTTCTCCTTGATAATGTTGAACGCCACGTTTCTGGATAGCATCAACGGGATCAGCCCTAAGGCTNACCAACTGCATGAGTCTCAGGAGTTTCTTGAGTATCTACTACAACATCACTATGTGAATCTTTCAGCAACTCAACCTCAACTCCCACTTGCTTCACCTCNAATCTTTGAACTTTCCATCTTCACAGATCGTGGTGAGTTCCGCCTAGCTCTGACTTCCGCCTGACTCTGATACCAGTCGTTAGCTCTGATACTAGTTGTTAGAATCGCACAACAACGCACACGCTCGATCTAGATGAACACAAAGAACAGGATAGAGAAAATTGCAAGGAGAACTCTGGCTAAAAGAATTTTTTTTATTGATGACTTCAGGTATGTACAACAAGAGAGAGTACAGAGAATAGAAAGTACATTTTAAAAGCTCTACCGGACCGGATATATATATGGTTTAGTTTACTATATATAGCTTTACCAGATTTAGCAATCTACTATATATAACTATTTACCATATATAGTTTTACCGGATATAGCTTTACCAAATATAGCTTTACCGGATATAACCGTTGACCAAGCTATAAATAAGAAGCAGGCTCCACCTAACACTTTCTTTTGTTGAGGAATAGGTTCTAATCTGTTGGGGGAATAGGTTCTAATCGCCACAATTGCCTAAACAGAGTGGCTATAACAAAACAATGGGGAAGGGAATCATCATTAGACACAGTAACCAATGCCAATCCTAGATAGATTATTAGACAATGGTGTAAAAGAGACAAAGCATATCACAAATATTTGTAATGGCATTAGATATAGCCAATGTCGTACGAACCCCATTTCCGCAACTTAACATATCTTCTCTAAGCAGCAGTTTAGAAAATCTTTCCTTCATCATCTCAATCTCTATAGCCCCACACACCATTAAAAGATGAATACAATTTATATGGAGAAACCGCATAAAGGAAAGAGGATTAAAATTACCTGATGATGAAGATACTTTCTTCTCCAACTTGCTATTAACAACATAATTTTTTCTACTTTATCAGGAACATTAAGTCTAATACAATCGGGTCCGTCAGCTTTTCGAGTGGACCAACTCAATGAAGAAGGGGAAGATGAGTCCTCATAGCCGCTATGACTGTGCTCCTCAATCCCTGTGGTCTCTGAAGTAAGAAAATTAGAGCACGAGCTACTCTCACGTCCATGTTCTTCAATCAAATGGCCAAACGTCTCATTTTTAGGCACAATGTGACCAATCCCTTAACTCTTTTCAACTGACACTCCTCCATTACAATTTTCCCTCTTCAATCACAACCATGGCACAAAATCGAAGCAACCCACTTAGACTCTACCCACCAGAAGCCTTATCAATCAAAACCCTTCCACAAATTAAGCTCAAAACACAAATTTTCGACAGAGATTCCAACCCCCAGAAAGCCAAATCAAAGAAAATGGGGTTCAAAATGATTTAGAGCCACCGTTATTAAAGCTAAAAGACAGAGAAAGAAAGCCATAAAAACTAAAAAAAAAAAAGAAGAAAGAAGTAAACCATGAAAAAATTGAAAAGAAAAATACTGGTTCATCTCACTTTGCCCTTTGAAGTGGACAACACATATCAAAGCTCTTGGCCGAAAGAGCAACAAATCTCGACTGAATGTATATACCCGAAATAAATTCCTTTATGTTTAAATTCATAGACACTTAAAAAGAGCATAACAAAACAAATTTCCTTCAAATATCTACCTTATTCCACAGTTCCCACAAACACATTGAACATCTTTGGATCAAAAGCCTAAAACAACATGAAATTTCATTGATGCAACTATAAGGAACTCCACCCATTATTTCAATCATCCAACTTCTTCCCCCCTCTCCCTTCTTCCCCCTCATCTTCATCTGACCCTACAAACCTCTCCTTTATCTTCTACGTTGTATCCTTCGCCGCCTCCCATTTCCCTTCCACCGTCCTCTTCGCCTTCTCCCCAATATTCTGCACCGTCTCCGTCGCCTTCTTCGACCCCTCCTTCGCCATATCCTCCGTCTTCTCCTTTATTCCCTTTGCACTTTCCTTCGCTCTCTAGCTCGTACTGACATGGTCGATTAGGGTTTTGAAATTTTGTAAAAAAGAAATGCAATCCAAATTGTTAAAATAAAAATGGGCTGGACAGCTTGAAGGAAGGAGCAACGAAATAGAAAATGAATGACAAATAAAAATAATAAAAAGAGCCCTAAAATGAAATTTTGTTGAGCCGACCTGTGTTTTTTTTGTAAGGACTTTTATAGCGTCATGTGAAAAAGGCTATAAGGAAATGCTATTAAATGTACCATTTCTTGTAGTGACACGTGCAGGGACCACTAGGCACGTGTCATCATACATAAAGCAATTCTTCCAACCAAATTGATAGTGGAGTCACTTACTTGGCTGACATAGTCCGGATTATAAGGAATCACTACAAGAGAAGTAAGATTCGAATTAACTTGTTGAAGGTATCTCAAGGTAAGAACAGTTGTTTGATATTCAAATCACTCCACAAGCAAGATCGTCTAGTTTGAATGATTCTAAACATTCAATCTAAATTATATAGAATTCCAAAGAAATTAAGTCATTGGTCAAAGGAAAAAAAAAATGATCTTTTTACTCCATTTTCCAAGTCTACTTTACCAAGATAAAGTACATGGTTTTATATAGTCTCAAACTTACATGAGACATTCCAAGAGTTAGTAACTTTCATATATTACAACCATAATTAGCCCGTAAATGTAACCTTCAAGCAAATNCTTATAAGGGAATTTCCTCGAGGTTTTAAAAATAGGTTTACTAGGGAGAGGTTTCCACACCTTTACAAGGGTGTTTCGTTCTCCTCTCCGTTGGATCTCACAATCCGTTTCGTTCTCCTCTCCAACTAATGTGGGATCTCACAAGTCCCACAATTCACCCCTTCTCTCCAACCAATGTGGGATCTCACAAGTCCCACAATTCACCCCTTCTCCCTTCTCTCCAACCAATGGGATCTTACAAGTCCCACAATCCACCCCTTCGGAATCCAGAGAACGGAATCCAGAGAACGGAATCCAGAGAACGGAATCCAGAGAACGTTCTCGCACTTTTTGCCCACTATTATGTTTTCATATACTTTTGAGTGAATTACATTTCTAATACGTAAGATTTGGAGTTGGGTATTTATTTGGTGACATAAGTTCGGAGATTTGAGAGGAAATTTGGTTGATTACGATTAGTATTTGTTATAAATGAAAGGCATAGAATTTGTTGTTGTATTAGGGAACCAAATATATGGCCGAAAATAAGGGTGTTGATCTAAATTTAGGTTTGGTAGAAGCTTATAAAAGGGTTGCTAAGCTTTTGAAACATTCATCCACTCGCAAAAAGAAGCATTGGAAAGGCAGAAGAAAAAGCATAAAATAAAATAAAATGGCGAAGAAGATGATTGCAGTGTTGTTGGTGTGCATTGTGGTGGTGGGTGCATTGCAGGTTTCGAGTGCCACTGAAAGCGCGAAGGAGGCCAAATATGAGGCTAAATTTGAAGCCAAGTATAGGTTATGCTACGAAAAATGCGAGAAGGAATGCCTTGAAAAGGGCAATGGCCAAAGCTTCTGCGAAGTTAAGTGCGATGAAGATTGTGATGAGAAAGAAGCCGCTGGTATGCTCTTTTCCTTTTTAAATCATTTTTATTTTCTCTTAATAATTAATTGATTGATTGATTATTGTATTTGTATTTGTTTCACAGATAAGCTACACATCAAAGTGAAGAACTGAACAATGGAATGCAAAAGAAAGAGGTCCCTTGAGAAGGATCTGAGTAATAATTGTATTCAAGTTTAAGATTGTAAGATGGGAGTTTGATAAACCTTCTTTCTCCTCCATTTTTTGAGAATGTGATATATGCGAATGTTATCTCCGACGAGTTATTTGTTCGGTTCTCTCCCTAATAAAGCATGCATAGTTGGACGAATTACTCCCTAATAAAGCATGCATAGTCTAAAGAATGCATAGTTGGACAAATTATTTGTTCGGTTCTCTCCCTAATAAAGCATGCATAGTCTAAAGCATGCATAGTTGTATTGAGTTAAGAGTAGTACGCTAAAATATTGATCTAGGTTGGAACATTTCCTATAGACCGAGTATCCCATATAGGTGTAGATGGTAATTCTTCCTAGAACCATAATAGGCAAAGAAACTAGTCGAGCTACTAGCAATGTGAATGGTATGGTATGGTTAAGAGTTAAATTAATTCCTATTTCATTTGGTACCTCATTAACACTATCTAGTGATCAAGGGCAAACTTAGTAGTGTCATAGCTAGTTGACGAATTTCAGATAGGATAGCACATTGAGCCTACTTAAAGAAGTTACTATCATGTGAAGAAATGGTTTAAGGTCTGGGGTGTGACTTCGTAAACCCATCCTAAGAGGGAACGAAGGACTACATAGGTAATTTACCTCAAACGGTCGTGTGCCAGATAATCTATGCGGTCACAAAGAGGTTGTCTAGATAGTGTGGAGTGTGAGAGGGTTTTATTTTATGGTAGTTTGTCCTCGCTTGAGAGAGTTTTAAGCAAGAGTAAAATAGAATTTTAAGTAAGTTAGACTGACCATTTGTAATAGCAAACGTCTTTACTATCACAGCTTTAGAACCTGTCTTCACGGCTTTAGAACCTGTCTTCACGGCTTTAGAACCTGTCTTCACGGCTTTAGAACCTGTCTTCACGGCTTTAGAACCNTATGGCCGAAAATAAGGGTGTTGATCTAAATTTAGGTTTGGTAGAAGCTTATAAAAGGGTTGCTAAGCTTTTGAAACATTCATCCACTCGCAAAAAGAAGCATTGGAAAGGCAGAAGAAAAAGCATAAAATAAAATAAAATAAAATGGCGAAGAAGATGATTGCAGTGTTGTTGGTGTGCGTTGTGGTGGTGGCTGCATTGCAGGCTTCGAGTGCCACTGAAAGCGCGAAGGAGGCCAAATATGAGGCTAAATTTGAAGCCAAGTATAGGTTATGCTACGAAAAATGCGAGAAGGAATGCCTTGAAAAGGGCAATGGCCAAAGCTTCTGCGAAGTTAAGTGCGATGAAGATTGTGATGAGAAAGAAGCCGCTGGTATGCTCTTTTCCTTTTTAAATCATTTTTATTTTCTCTTAATAATTAATTGATTGATTGATTATTGTATTTGTATTTGTTTCACAGATAAGCTACACATCAAAGTGAAGAACTGAACAATGGAATGCAAAAGAAAGAGGTCCCTTGAGAAGGATCTGAGTAATAATTGTATTCAAGTTTAAGATTGTAAGATGGGAGTTTGATAAACCTTCTTTCTCCTCCATTTTTTGAGAATGTGATATATGCGAATGTTATCTCCGACGAGTTATTTGTTCGGTTCTCTCCCTAATAAAGCATGCATAGTTGGACGAATTACTCCCTAATAAAGCATGCATAGTCTAAAGAATGCATAGTTGGACAAATTATTTGTTCGGTTCTCTCCCTAATAAAGCATGCATAGTCTAAAGCATGCATAGTTGTATTGAGTTAAGAGTAGTACGCTAAAATATTGATCTAGGTTGGAACATTTCCTATAGACCGAGTATCCCATATAGGTGTAGATGGTAATTCTTCCTAGAACCATAATAGGCAAAGAAACTAGTCGAGCTACTAGCAATGTGAATGGTATGGTATGGTTAAGAGTTAAATTAATTCCTATTTCATTTGGTACCTCATTAACACTATCTAGTGATCAAGGGCAAACTTAGTAGTGTCATAGCTAGTTGACGAATTTCAGATAGGATAGCACATTGAGCCTACTTAAAGAAGTTACTATCATGTGAAGAAATGGTTTAAGGTCTGGGGTGTGACTTCGTAAACCCATCCTAAGAGGGAACGAAGGACTACATAGGTAATTTACCTCAAACGGTCGTGTGCCAGATAATCTATGCGGTCACAAAGAGGTTGTCTAGATAGTGTGGAGTGTGAGAGGGTTTTATTTTATGGTAGTTTGTCCTCGCTTGAGAGAGTTTTAAGCAAGAGTAAAATAGAATTTTAAGTAAGTTAGACTGACCATTTGTAATAGCAAACGTCTTTACTATCACAGCTTTAGAACCTGTCTTCACGGCTTTAGAACCTGTCTTCACGGCTTTAGAACCTGTCTTCACGGCTTTAGAACCTGTCTTCACGGCTTTAGAACCTGTCTTCACGGCTTTAGAACCTGTCTTCACGGCTTTAGAACCTGTCTTCACGGCTTTAGAACCTGTCTTCACGGCTTTAGAACCTGTCTTCACGGCTTTAGAACCTGTCTTCACGGCTTTAGAACCTGTCTTCACGGCTTTAGAACCTGTCTTCACGGCTTTAGAACCTGTCTTCACGGCTTTAGAACCTGTCTTCACGGCTTTAGAACCTGTCTTCACGGCTTTAGAACCTGTCTTCACGGCTTTAGAACCTGTCTTCACGGCTTTAGAACCAAATGTCGAAGTGTCTTTACCCGGGAGAGATTTTCACATCACTCTAATACCATTTGTAGATTTTCACATCACTCTAATACCATTTGTAGATTTTCACATCACTCTAATACCATTTGTAACAACCCAAGTCCACCACTAGTGTATATTGTCTGTTTTAGTCCATTACGTAAAATTTTCACACCCGTATAAAAAAAAAAATACCGATGTTATACTTATTTGATGGAAACTTATTTACTTGTTAAGCTTATTTACAGATGTTTGATGGGGTGGATTTAGCATAAGTGAAAAAATACATTATTTTAACTATATTAATATATTATTACCTTTATTTTTTCTAATTTTTTTTTCCTAATTTTGAGTTTCAAATTTTGTTAAATTTTAGAGAAGTGACTAAAATTAGTTATCAAATATATTTATAAAAAAAAAAAAAAATAATAAAATAAATAAATAAATAAAATAAAATCAACAAGGTTGCTCATTCTTCAAGTATCTGGTGTATATTTTCATTTGTTCATATTTTCATTTGTTCAGGTATAAGTCAAGAATAAAATGAATTAATAATAAAGGTTAGATGGATTGTTTCTCAAGTAAATTTCATCATCTTTAGCTTTTCCAAGTTCTTATATTTTGATCTCGGCATCTATCACAAAGCTATGTGTGGTTCTTCTCATGCCATAAGCATGCGAAAGAGACGTATGCATCTGGCCTATCCACTTTGCACCAGAAGAGGGTTGTTCTCTAAACGTTAACCTTAAACCCAAAATGGCAATCATCTCTCCAAATAGGCAAATGATGAATTTTCAAATCATTGTCCTTCGACTGGAAGTCGAGTATGCTTAGATCGTTAACCAAATGAATGTAATATATGGAAATTGGCGACTGTATGTTGATCTTCTCAAACTCAACCTCGAGCTGAGCCCCGACCAAACCCATCGTCATGGCAACAAAGCAGCCACATTCCTTATCATCTTCTAAACCAAATTTTGGGTCTATCTATTAATGTTGTACATGAGGTCTATATATAGACCAAAAAAAAAAAAATTTAATAATAATAATAATAAATAAAAAATAATAAAAAATAAAGAAATGAGTTAAAAATTTCCACTTGCTAAGTGTCTACTAATGTTTCATACTCTACTAAAAAGAAAATTTCATCGTATAAAGGTCGAAAATATTTAAAACCATCTTCTTTAAATACTCTTAAAAGAAAATTTCATCGTATAAATGTCAAAAATATTTAAAACCATCTCCTTTAAATATGAAATACTAACATTTAGAGATATTAAAAATAAATACAAAATAATTTAAAACAATGAGATGCAAAACAACCAATCTAATCTAAGACTATAAATTTAAATATGTGTCCCTGTATGTGTCATAGTCTCTGTTCGCGATGTTGTTGTCCTCCGTACATGTGCCTTTACCTTAAAAATGATGTGGAATGATGTAGCACACGATCCGAGTATTTCAAAGAATACTAGTAACTAGTAACTAGCCCTATTATAGGGGCTACATAAATGCAAACACATGCAATCATGCTCTTGGGACCTATCTCTACTATCATTACCCCTACTAGTCTTGGACAACTATGGATGTTTAATACTTCCCTACACACGACCCACACGTGCGAGTGTGAGTCCCCAAGTGGGATTGCACACCCCCTAGACCCTCTCTGTGCGAGTGTGAGTCCCCAGGTGAGATCGCACACCCCCTAGACTCTCTCTGGTCACTAATCTGTAGCAACGTCTGGTCAGTGGAACCCCCTAGTGTCCACACTCTATCTATAGGGAAAGTAGCCCTATGTTTATGAAAATACAACCCTTTAGTCTCATCTCTCCCTTAGTGGATATTTATATTAATATTATTTTCATGCTCTTAGGGTTGTGTCCAGGTCGATCTTAAATGATGCAATATGACACTCATCATCCTAGCATGCTCAATATGAAAAACATCATCATATTAAGCAAAACGTCATGCAAACATCATACTAATCATAAGCCATCACGTGCATCAAACATAATATGTACGTCATGCATCATAATTAACGTACATCATCATGCATCACAACTCAAGCATCATAACTCATTCATCATCATATTAGTCTATGGCATCATACGACGTAGCTCGTACAACATCATCACTCACACATTATCATAGCTCATACATCATCATATACTAGTATACAACATCATACAATACCATTCATACATCTCGTAACTCATACATCATCACAGCTCATACATCCTAAATTGTAACATATTCAATTACTTGGTTGGCCTTAGTCGGAGTACTCCCTAATTTAATTAACGTAAGCTCCCGTTCCTCGTGAGCTACTCCAAAGGTTGTCGGGGTTCGTTTCCTATCGCATCGTTCATCACATTTCATTAGTATTTCACATTTTAATTAATAATTCAACTAAAAAAGTGAAATACGACTCTAAAACGGCCTCAATTACCTTAACTAGGGCCGAAAATAGGTTTGGCAGGGTTGGAATGGTGGAAACCATGCTAAATATGGCAAGCCAAGAAGCCGCTGGAAAAGCCACCGAAACAGTCACCAGAAAATACGCTGGAAAGCAGCCGGGAAGCCGCCGCCCACAGCCCACTGCCGCAAGCCTCTGCATCGTCCAAGCCACTCAAGCTGAAGGGCTTCTTGCATCGCGGCTTGAGACGTGGCGACATTTGAGCGGGCCACGACAACATAGGTGTCTCGGGTCGAGGCACGGGACAAAGTTCGGTTTGGGTCGTGGTTCGCGGGTCGCTGGCTATTGGGTCGAGATGAGTTTTGGGCCTCGGTTTAGCAGGCTGGACTTGTTAGGTTATGGAGCCTGCTGCTTATTTATAGTTTAGTCAACGTTTATACATAGTAAAGCTATATATGGTAAATGATATAAAGTAAATTGTTATAAATAAATTATAATAAAAAGCTATATCTGGTAAAGCTATATATGGTAGATAGTTATATATAGTACATGGTTATATCTGGTAAAACTATATATAGTAAGCTGAACCATATATATATCCACTCATGCCGAACTTTGAAAGTGTACTTTCTGTATTCTCTGTATTCTCTCTTACGTACATACTTGGAGTCATCAATACAAATCTTTTAGCCAGAGTTCTCCTTACATTTTCTCTCTCCTGTTCTTTGTGTTCATCTAGATCGAGTGTGTGCGTTGTTGTGTGATCCTAACAACTGGTATCAAAGCTAGGTGAAATTCACCACAATCTGTGAAGATGGGAAGTTTAAAGATTGGAATTGAGAAGTTGGATGGATCCAATTTCGATTTCTAGAAGATGCAGATTGAAGATTATCTGTACCAAAAAGATCTTCACGAACCCCTGTTGGGGGTGAAGCCGGATACCATGACCATAGAAGAGTGGAAGCTTAGGGATCGACAAGCGTTAGGGTTGATCCGGTTGACGCTATCCAGAAACGTGGCATTCAATATCATCAAGGAGAAGACAACGTCAGATCTGTTGAAAACGTTGTCGAATATGTATGAAAAACCGTCGGCTATGAACAAAGTGTATTTGTTAGGGAGATCGTTCAATTTACAATTGTCTGAAAGTGGATCTGTTGTTGATCATATAAATGAATTCAATATGATCGTAAGTCAATTGAGTTCGGTGAAAATTAATTTCGAGGATGAAATTAAAGCATTGATTTTGATGTTATCTTTACTCGAGTCATGGAATACTATTGTTGTCACAATCAGCAGTTCCCGAGAATTTGATAAACGGAAGTTTGATGAAATTCGAGATGGAGTTCTCAGCGAAAGTATTCGCAAATGAGAAATTTGAAATTCATCTGTAGTGCTCTCAGTGTTGACCAACGGGAAAGAAGTAAACCGAATGACCCAAACAAAGGGCGATCAAAATAAAAAAAAAACTGAGAAAAATCTTCAAATAGACCAAACGTAACATGTTGGAATTGTGGAGAAAAAGACCACTTTCGGACAGATTGTACAAGACCAAAGAGGAAGCAGAATCACAAATCTCGACAGATTGTACAAGACCAAAGAGGAAGCAGAATCACAAATTTGGAGATGATGATGATTCTATAAATTTACCAGGAGACATTGAGGATGATCTAATCCTTAGCATGGACAGTTCAATTGAATCCTAGATTTTGGATTCAAGTGCATCTTTTCATTCGTCTCCAAATAAAGAGTTGTTCCATAATTTCATGTTTGGAGATTTCGAGAAGGTGTATCTTGCTGACAACAAAGATTTGGAGATTAAAAGAAAAGAGGATGTCTGCATAAAAACTCTGATAGGAAATCAGTGGACATTAAAGGATATCAGATATATTACTAGTCTCAATAAGAACCTGATCTCTATTAGTCAGTTGGACAACACAGGTTATGCAACAAAGTTAGGGAAGAGTTCATGGAAGATTATGAAGGGTGCTATGGTGGTAGCACGTGACATAAAATCTAGAACTTTATAAACCACTACAAGGTGTATGAACATGGCTGTTGTTGCTGAGATTGCTTCAAATTCAAGTCTATGGCACAATAGACTTGGACATATGAGCGTGAAAGGAATGAAGATGCTGGCTGTGAAAGGAGTTTTATAAGGTCTGAAATCTATTGACGTGGGTCGTTGTGAGAACTACGTTATGAGCAAGCAGAAACGAGTTAGCTTCACAAGAATTGCCAGAGAACAAATGAAAGTGCCGTTGGAAATGATCCATACAGATGTGGAGAAAGGTTCGAAAACCACGAAGCAAGTGGGAGTTGAGCTTGAGTTGCAGGGAAACTCACTTATTATGTTGTAGCAGATACTCATGAAACTCCTGAGACTACTGCTGAAAAACCAGATGTGGAGCAAGGTTCTAAGACAACGAAGCAAGTGGGGGTTGAGGTTGAGTTGTGAATAAAATCACCTAGTGATGTTGTAGCAGATACTCAAGAAACTCCTGAGGTTGTTGTAGAGGAACCAGCGGTAGAGCAAGTGACACCTGAACCGGTGTTGNAAACCAGATGTGGAGCAAGGTTCTAAGACAACGAAGCAAGTGGGGGTTGAGGTTGAGTTGTGAATAAAATCACCTAGTGATGTTGTAGCAGATACTCAAGAAACTCCTGAGGTTGTTGTAGAGGAACCAGCGGTAGAGCAAGTGACACCTGAACCGGTGTTGAGAAGATCTTCCAGTACTATCAGAGTACCAGATAACCTTCATTACACTATCTCTTGCTGATGAAAAGGAACTAGAGCCCTTTGATCCCTACAGTTGGAGAATACAACCAAGTGGGAGCATGTAACGATTCAGATTTTTCCATTTTTTTGCCTTATTTGGTTAAGATTTTATTTTTATTTCTATAAATGACATGATATTATGCCAGCATTTATTCTCGCTGGAAAAGGGTGCGATTTCTAACAAGGAAATTACTACCTTAATGGAAAAGTCATAAAGATCTTTTACATTCCCATATTCATCTCTCCTCCTTCCTTGGAAATGACTTTGACTCTCCAAACGTTTCGAGTTCTCGAGGGTGTCTGAGAGTACAGGAAAATCGAGAGGGTTAGCTAGGAAAAATGTGTGGGGTGGTTCGCCGGGTTTTCTTCGGTGAGTGGTCGGAGGGAGAATCGACCGAGGCTATCGGTGTTGAATACCGTTGCGCGTCGGTCGGAATAGGCGAGGGGTGTCATCGCATCATCGGAATCGGGGTTGTGACGTCGTCGTTGGCGGCGCAGCGACGATTAGGGTTTTCGCGAGATTTTGGGTAAGGAAGATGAAGGAAAATGGGTCGGGTTCAAGTTCGGCCTCTAGACCAGCCCACGGAACGAATGCAGGCCTTGTGCGTTTCGGCCCAACGCGGACGCATGCTGCAGCCTTGGTCTCAGCTCCGCACGGGTGCTCTCGGCTCGGCTTGATGTGTACGGCGGCTCGGCTCCGTCAAATCCCGTAGCTCAGCTTGGCGGCTTAATTGGTCGGCTCGGCAACTCGGCTTGGTGAATCGGTATCACTATAATATATCGATTCCAAGGTTTCTGCCCTTAGTTTTACAATCCGAGGTCAGTATGGTCCTTAAACGTTAAAGACAGATTAGGTCAAGGGTTTATTTTGATAAANTAGGAAAAATGTGTGGGGTGGTTCGCCGGGTTTTCTTCGGTGAGTGGTCGGAGGGAGAATCGACCGAGGCTATCGGTGTTGAATACCGTTGCGCGTCGGTCGGAATAGGCGAGGGGTGTCATCGCATCATCGGAATCGGGGTTGTGACGTCGTCGTTGGCGGCGCAGCGACGATTAGGGTTTTCGCGAGATTTTGGGTAAGGAAGATGAAGGAAAATGGGTCGGGTTCAAGTTCGGCCTCTAGACCAGCCCACGGAACGAATGCAGGCCTTGTGCGTTTCGGCCCAACGCGGACGCATGCTGCAGCCTTGGTCTCAGCTCCGCACGGGTGCTCTCGGCTCGGCTTGATGTGTACGGCGGCTCGGCTCCGTCAAATCCCGTAGCTCAGCTTGGCGGCTTAATTGGTCGGCTCGGCAACTCGGCTTGGTGAATCGGTATCACTATAATATATCGATTCCAAGGTTTCTGCCCTTAGTTTTACAATCCGAGGTCAGTATGGTCCTTAAACGTTAAAGACAGATTAGGTCAAGGGTTTATTTTGATAAATAGCATGAGGTTTAGCTAGGGTACCTTATGAAAGGTTCTAAATTCTTATGTGGTTATCATAGGGCATATTTAACCGCTGGGACTAGATCGTTGAGAGTGACTTCAACTAAGACCATCGAGGTAAGTGACCTTACTGTTGGAGTTAGCTTACTACATGTTGTATGATGGTACGTGCCCTGTGGCCCCTGCATGCACCATATTTATGTGATATGATTATGTGATGTATAGATTGTGTTGACTGTCGATTGTCTATGTTATGTTATGTATGAATTATGTTGACGGTTGACTGTTTATGTTATGTGAAGTCATGAATGAGATGTTAGTATTATATGCCATGAATATGTTGATCGATGTCATAGATACACGTAGAATAATCGAGTCATGTCATGAGATGTTTATGCAACTGGAATGTTTATGTAATATGCTATGTAATGTAAGTCATGTGAGATGCCATGTGATGTAAGAAACGTAAATGCGATGTTAGCACTGCTTATGTAATGCCATGTTAAATATGTTAAGGGACCTCATGCATATATGTATGTCACGTGCATCGGGATTCTTCCCCTTTATGATACGAAAGAATGAAATACGATATTTATGTTCGCCATGATATCATGCGGACCCTTTTCTGTTCTGTGGTGTCCGGCTACGTGTAACACGTTGTGCCCGACCAAGTCAGGCCCAGGGGGTACGTATAAGAGCCCGCCTGGTGGGTTCATGTACACGTACATGGGCCATGTGTGAAGGAGTACCACACATCCAACCCTACCCGGAATAGAAAAGCGCCCAAGGCTATGAAAAGTTTATGAAAAGTTAGGTCCCGCTCATATGTTGCATGTGTTTGCATTCCTAACCCCAACAGTGGGGTGACTTACTGAGTATTTCATAAAATACTCAAGCCACGTGCTACCTACATTTTTCAGGTAAAGGCAAGGCGCCAATGTACGGTTGATGGCGGAGCTGAGGCCACCATGGAAGTTGGAGACGTGATATTTTTAGGAGTTTACTTTTATTAGACTGTTTTAAGTTATAGCATTGAGTATTGTTTTAGTTGGATTTATTTTGACTTCAGTATTGAAGGTTTATTTTTGGAGTTTAGGTTTTTATTTGGATTCATGAACATTTATGAAAGACTCTTTCAAGGTTATTTATGATGAGCTTCCGCTTAATGAGATAAGTATGCATGGGTGACGTCACTAATTAGGTTAAAGAAAATTAGGGGCGTTACAGAGCAAGCCATGGATGATGCGATTTCTAGGCTTCAAAAATGCATTGTACTGATGGTGAGTACGTGACAATAAGTGAAGCTGAAAAGAAGAGATATGGATGACTGACTATCTGAAAGAATTGGGCAAGAAGCAGCACGAAAAGATTCTTTATAGAGATAGTCAGAGTGTTATACGATTAGAACCCGGTCTATCATTTAAAGATAAAACACGGAAGGCGATACCATTTCCATTGCAAGTTAGTGGAAGATGGTAATGTGTTTTGAGAAGATAGAGGGTGCAAAGAATCCAACAACCATGTTGACAAAATGTGTTGATATTGGAATATTGAGGTTGTGCAAAGCCTCAATTGGTATGGTGCAATGAAGATGCTCATGGTCGTTTGAGACTGAAATTCTTCGTTAATTAGATTAGTCTCCAAGTGGGAGAATTGTTAGGTTATGGAGCCTGCTGCTTATCTATACTTTAGTCAACGGTTATACATAGTAAAACAATCCATGGTAAATGACATATAGAGTAAATTGTCATAAATAGTAAATAGCCATGTATAGTAAAAAGCTATATCCGATAAAGTTATATATGATAGATAGTTATATATAGTAGATGGTTATATCTTGGTAGTTATATATATAGTAAGCTGAACCATATATATCCTCTCAAAGCTTTGAAAATGTATTTATGTATTCTATTCTCTCTGTACATATTTGGAGTCATCGATACAAATCTTTCAGCTAGAGTTCTCCTTGCATTTTGTCTCTCCTATTCTTTGTGTTCATCTAGATTAAGTGTGTGCTTTATTTTGCGATCCTAACAGGACCGCAGGTTGGTTGTTGGGCCATTGTAGTGGACCGAGCTTAGGAAACATGGGCCGCGAGTATCTGATTCGTGTATCCGGTCTGGCTCCGATCCAAATCCATCGGATCCTTTCTTCTTCCCCCGAATTTCTGCTATTTTCTGATTCATTATCTCTCTCCTTCCTGTGACGGTTTCCAACGTTCTCCTTTGCTGTTCTTCTCCAGGATCCTCCTCGTGGTTTTAACTAAGCTTTTCGACGTCGATTATGGAAGTTTTGAACTATGGGTTCGTTTCGAACTCTCGCCGGAAAACTTCGACAACTTCTCTCTCTTTCCTCTTTCCTCTTTGTTTTTCTCTTTTGCAAGTGCTTTGGGAGCATGCGGAGATGGGAGATATAGAAAATATAGAAAACTATTAACATATAATCTCTTATATAATATCTTTTTTACTATGACTTGAATATATGAATCTGATTTGGAACAAACAAGCCTCTTGAAAGACAATTCTCAAAGATGGGAGAAGAAAAAGTGAGAGAGAAAAAAATATGAGATTAAATGTTTATTTAATTTAAAATTAAATATTTTAGCAATTAAATATTTTAGCATTTAATATATTAATATGGGTACAGTTTATATTAGTTAAACGCTTAAAATTAAATATATGTTTTCTTTACATTTAATATATGAAATATTAATTTGAACCTAGCGATTATAAATTTCTTTTTCTATTCTAGATTTGAGTCTGAAGTCTACCTATTTCTATTTTATTGTTCTTGTCCGACGAAACTTAAGTTGAAAATTCATATTTTTTTTAATTTCCTAGTTTTAATTTAAAATAATATTACAATTTAAAAATTTGTAATCTAGTAGACCGTTTCACTTTTTTTTATCTTAATTTAAAATTTTCAAGATAAACAAATACATTATAAAAAAAATAAAAAATAAAAAATCCATTAAGGATTATCCAACAAAACTCTACTTTCTTTATTCAACTTCAAACTCATCAATTTCATCACCAAAATTAAACAAGTAAATTCCATCTAGTTAAACAAATAAATTTCTATCGTCTTAATACAAGTTTCTTCTAGTTCATTTTGCTCCATTTATGCACTTTTTACGGAGCAATCTATTCTTCTTGACTCCGGCCAAAAGCTATCAAAAGAGACATAGGTACTTGACTTCTCAAATTTCCACCAAAAGATGGTCGTTCCCCAATTGTTTCTTAAAGTTTCATCTCCACGGTTACTCAAATTGTGAATTCCCAAATCATCGTCTTTGGATTGGCAATGCACAACCAACCCGAGGTTGCTTAGCCTATTAACAACAGAAACCTTATGCATTATAGGTACATGTGGAGAGAGAAAAACAAAAATAACTTATAGATGTGGTCAGTTTGCTCAAATATATCTTAGATCTTCTTTCTCCTTTATCTAATTCTTACTCCATCTAGATATATTTTAGATTTTTCCTATTTTTGTTACCATTATTTAGAAATTAAATACAAAAATATTATAGGGAGTTAGTAGCCATTTTTTAGAAAATCAATTAAAAATAAGTAATTGTAAACCAAAAAAAAAAAAAAAAAAAAAAAAAAAAAAAAAAAANCGGTTCTAGAACGTCTGGTTCTAATCTTAGTCCCTTGGGGCTTGCCCCTTGGGTTTNACAAAGAGAAAGAAGGAAAACTAAAGATTTGGGAAATTATTAATTATTTTTAGTAAATATAATATTAACCAAACAATATTTGGATGAATGATGGAAGTTGCATCAAATAATATTGACATATTTTTAATTTAAGTTTATCAAACACAATTTAGAATACGATTTCGTTAGCATTTTCCTTCCTACCACATCATTTCATATTTTTAAATGTCACGACCCAATATTTTACTACAGATCGTGACTAGCGACAAGACATAAATGCATGAAGTGTTTTAAATATGAAGTAGAGAAAATCCTTAAATTCAAATAACGATTTTGAACAACAAACAGACAAAACAAATAAATTTCGAAAGGATGCAAACACAAAATAAAGACTAGACTGACGCCCCGGGACAACCCGTTCCTCTGTGACAAACCCCGCCTCCATCACACCCACCCTTGACTGACGCCTCGCGCTCCTGAAAAAAAAAAAGAAAAACATAGCAAGGATGAGTATAAAAATTATACTCAGCAAACCACCTACTTGTAGGCTCTCTTCGCATCTTAATTTAACAGAATTCCCACGGTTTCCTACTCGGTTCTAGAACGTCTGGTTCTAATCTTAGTCCCTTGGGGCTTGCCCCTTGGGTTTCAACAGCTCATCGTCCTTTCATTAAACGCCTAGAGGTTCCTTACGCCTAGCTAATGTGGTCGGTATTTCTCTATAAGGTGCTACCTCTACATGGCTATCTGGGACTACATGGTATCTAGCCTAGGGGTGTGCTGAATACCCCTACGCCCATATAGTCCCCCTTTGGGGGGCGGGGTTGGTCACAGAGGAACGAGTTGTACCGAAGCGTCAGTCTAGTCTTTATTTTGTATTTGCATCCTTTCGAAATTTATTTTGTTTTGTCTGTTTGTTGTTCAAAAACTTTATTTGAATTTAAGAATTTTCTCTACTTCATATTTAAAACACTTCATGCATTTGTGTCTTGTCGTTAGTCACGATCTGTAGTAAAATATTGGGTCGTGACAAATTTGGTATCAGAGCTAGGTTATAGGTCCTGTAGACATTTAGGATAGAGAGTCGTGTCCTCTATGACTTCGCTCGTCAATCACATGCCGCTCACGACCAGACGTTCTCATGCGACGGAAACATAGAGACAAAGGTTAAGCTAATACTTATAGAGTATACCATGACCGACTATGGCATTATAATCGCACATTCCCTAGGAGATGTGTCAAGAATGAGTTGTAACCATAGTTCTTTTTTTCTATTGTGGTAGATAATGGCACCAAAGAGACGAGAACCATATGTAGGGCCCGGACCCAGAAGGGGAAGACGAGAGGAAGTTCGGGACACTTCGGTTCCAACACCTGAAGAGGAACAACCTGAATTTCAGGAGGAGATTGGGGATACGCCCCAAACTAGCGAGGGGACAGAACCACAGCCATCAAGAACAAAAAGACGCCAAAGGAAGGCCAAGGCCCGAAGGCTGCTTGATACACCCCCTACTGCTCCCTTCTTTGAGGAAGTCCCATTGGGTCCAACCCCGTGTAAAGCAGTCCCGCAAAACCAGCCATTAGCCATGCCCTCAGTTGAGATGTTTCAGACGTTCATGATGACGTCGATGGAAAATCAGGCCCTGACGAACCAGATGATTCAAACCATGATGTCCAATCAGTCAACAGGGCAAGGGGCAAGGATTCAGGGACTATGACTGTGGAGTCGCGCTACTTAAGAGATTTCCAGAGGCATAAACCGCCTTCCTTTGACGGAGGCAAGGTGGATCCCATTGCCGCCGAGAACTGGCTAGAGGCCATAGAAACAGCCTTCAATTTTATGAACTGCCCTCCAAAGTATGAGGTCCATTGTGGAACGTATATGGCGCACTTCTAGTGGAAAGGTACTCAGAAGAACATTACACCACAAGGAGAGTTTATTACGTGGTGCCAGTTTAAAGATGCGTACCTCCACAAATACTACCCGATCACTGCCAGAGTATAAATGCAGGCAGCATTCCTTGCACTGAAACAGGGAGACAGATCAGTGGAGGAATATGACTTGGAGTTTAATAGGTTGACAAGGTTTTCTCCAGTCTATGTTAGTTCTGAGGAGTTGAAGGGCGAGCGATTTATCTCTTGCCTGAGGGAGGAACTAAGGGGAAATGTGGCATCCCAGTCATCCTTCGTCTATACGAAAGCCCTTCAAGTGGCGACCCTACTCGACTCGCCCCGTACCGACAAGCTGCAGTTGGGAATAGCTCAATCGTCCCACATTGCAGCCCAGGGAAAGGGTGACAGACCCTAGCCACCCCAGAACTGGTAGACTGCTTGCGGCCGCACTGATAAACGAAGAAGGGCCTCGGTATGGAACAGGACCCTTTGTCCTAACTGTCAGCGTCCTCACACGAGGGAATGCAGAGCAGGAACAGGTGCCTGCTACAGATGCGGTCAGGTAGGGCACTGTGCAGTAGATTGCCCTCAGAGAAATGATCAACGTGTCAACTGGCCTGTAGTACAGCATCAGAGGGGCCAAGCTACTCAGCAACAGTAGGGGCGAGCTGTAGCCCATGCAACAACAGCTAGGCAAGGTGACCAACCTGACGCAGTTGTCACAGGTACGCTACCCGTATTTGGTCATCTTGCTTTAGTATTGTTTGATTCAGGTTCGACACATTCATTCGTATCTGAAAAGTTTGTAGAGCTAGCACATCTAGAGAAAGAACTTTTAGAGATTACCCTATCAGTGTCTACCCCTGCTCACGAGCTGTTGCCAGCTACCCATAGGGTTAAGGGAGGTGGTGTAATAATATCAGGACGTGTCATCGAAGCTACACGGATAGTGTTAAACATGCAAGACTTCGATGTCATCTTGAGTATGGATTGGCTAGGCGAGAATCGCGTTTTGATAGATTGCGAGACTCGAGTAGTGACTCTCAGGCTCCCGTTAGGGGACAACTTTACCTACAAGGGAGCCACTTCCAAGGGCACCCCAAGTGTCATAACATCGCTAAGGGCTAGGAAGCTGATTCGTAGTGGCGCGAGTGCATTTCTAGCCAGCGTGACCTTAGACAATACTAACAAATAAATAACCTCATTGGTACACATCGTCAGGGAGTTCGTAGATGTCTTTCTGGAGGATCTGTCAGGTTTGCCCCCAGCTAGGGAAGTCGATTTTGGGATCGATTTAGAACCAGGAACTGTGCCGATCTCCAAAGCACCTTACAGGATGGCACTTGTAGAACTTAGAAAATTGAAGGAACAATTACAGGAGCTGTTGGATAAGGGTTTCATCCAACCCAGTGTATCACCCTGGGGAGCCCCTGTTCTGTTTGTCAAGAAGAAGGACGGGGTATCATCAGTTGAGGGTCAAGGAAGGGGATATACCCAAGACAACGTTCAGAAGTCGTTATGGACATTACGAGTTTCTCGTTATGTCCTTTGGCCTTACCAATGCACCAGCAGTTTTCATGGAACTAATGAACAGGGTGTTTAAGGAATTCTTAGACACCTTTGTCATAGTGTTCATCGACGACATTTTGGTATACTCTAAGTTAGAGGCAGATCATGAAATACACCTAAAAAAAGTCTTGACAATACTGAGAGCCCATCAATTGTATGCCAAGTTCTCCAAGTGTGAGTTTTGGTTGTCTGAAGTTGCATTTCTGGGTCGCGTGGTGTCAAGCAAGGGGATTACAGTGGACCTGGCTAAGATAGAAGCAGTGATGAGGTGGCCACAGCCGACCACAGTCACAGAGGTGAGGAGTTTTCTAGGGCTAGCTGGATATTACAGAAGATTCGTTCAAGATTTCTCCAAAATTTCCTCAGCCCTAACCCAGCTAACTAAGAAGGGCAAGCCCTTTGCTTGAACTCCAGCCTGTGAACAGAGTTTCCAGGAACTCAAGAAGAGGTTGGTATCCGCACCAGTCCTTACAGTTCCAGACAGGTCAAGTAATCTCGCGGTGTACAGTGATGCATCACGGAAAGGTTTGGGATGTGTGCTCATGCAGAATGGTAAGGTTATAGCGTATGCTTCTCGACAACTGAAGAAATATGAATGAAACTACCCAACGCATGACCTCGAGTTAGCAGCGGTAGTGTTTGCTCTAAAAACGTGGCGGCATTACCTGTATGGGGAAAAAGTACAAGTCTTCACCGATCATAAGAGCCTCAAGTACTTATTCACGCAGAAGGACCTCAATATGAGACAAAGGCGATGGTTGGAACTGGTAAAGGATTATGACATAGAGATCCTGTACCATATAGGCAAAGCCAACGTGGTAGCTGATGCATTGAGTAGGAAGATCGTGCATACTTCTGCGATGATCACCATACAGGAAAGAGTACAAGATGAGATGAAGAGGGCTGGGATAGACGTGGTGGTTAAAGGTGGTAGCGTTCAGATGGCACAGTTAACCATACAGCCAACCCTACGAAAGAAAATTATCGACGCTCAGAGGTCTTATGAACACCTCAGTAAAGTATGGAGTCAGATTGAAACAGAGAGGCCAGCAAGGTATTCTATCTCCTCAGACGAGGGTCTGCTATGGCAAAACCGCCTGTGCGTTCCCCGAGACAAGGGAATCTTAAAAGATATTATGACGAAAGCCCCTGATACATCTTATGTGTTCCACCCTAGAAGTACGAAGATGTATCAGGATCTGAAAAGATATTATTGGTGATCCAGAATGAAGAGGGACATAGCGAATTTCGTAATCCATTGCTTGACCTGCCAGCAGGTGAAGGCCCCGAGGCAGCGCCCAGCAGGATTGCTACAGCCCCTGAACGTTCCTCAATGGAAATGGGAAGCAGTCTGTATGGATTTCGTCTCGGGTTTGCCAAAGACAAAGAAGGGTTTCAACGTCATCTAGGTAATTGTAGATAGACTGACTAGGACGGCCCATATCATTCTAGGAAAGTTCACATATCGAGTGGATCGGTGGGCTCAGTTATATATCAAGGAGATAGTACGCCTGCACGGGATACGAGTGTCCATAGTATCAGATCGGGACACCAAGTTCACCTCTCAATTCTGGAAAAGTCTCTAGAAAGCACTAGGAACTCAGTTGAGGTTCAGTACAGCGTTCCATTCTCAAACGGACGGACAGACCAAAAGGCTGAACCAGGTTTTAGAGGACATGTTGCGAGCCTACTCCTTAGATTTCTCTGGGTTCTGGACGAACATTTACCTTTAATGGAGTTTGCCTACAACAATAGTTATCAAGCGACCATTCAGATGGCCCCCTTCGAGGCACAGAGTCGACAGAAAAGCTATGCAGATGTGCGTAGAAGGGACCTCGAATTTGAGGTGGGTGACCACGTATTCCTGAAGGTAGCCCCTATGAGGGGGGTGTTGAGGTTCGGAAAGAAAGGGAAATTGAGCCCAAGGTTCATAGGCCCCTTCGAGATTCTAGAGAGAGTTGGGGCTGTGGCTTACAAAATTGCCCTACCACCGAACCTTGCCACCGTGCACAATGTGTTCCACGTATCCATGCTGCAAAAGTATACTCCAGACCCTACTCATGTAATCGAGCATTAGATGCTTCCTCTTCGAGAAGATCTGTCTTACGAGGAGAAGTCTAGTAGAATTTTGGCTCGAGACACTAGGCAGTTGCGTAACAAAGATATTACCTTGGTAAAGGTCTCATGTGGTNAGAGCGTGCGTGGGACGGCCAATTTGGTCTGCTTGCTTTCTGTTTGCCTGATTTTTGTCTCGTTTTCAGTTCTAATACTGTTTTTACGTGAATAGGGACCTAATTTAAAGAAATCAGTATTTTTGGATACCTTACGGGCAAAGAAACGCTNGTAACCGTCGTGAGGAAGAGGCAACCTGGGAATGAGAAGAAGACGTGAGGAAAGCTTATCCCGAACTCTTCCAAGAGATAGCTANTACCTTACGGGCAAAGAAACGCTAGAAAAAGGGCATGCGTCAACCAGGTAAGTCACCACCCGGTATTTAGGAAGAAATACTTGTAGGATTCGCTTGGATTGCATGCATGCTAGTAGTTTTACTTCAGATTATCTCTCCATGTAAATTATTTGTCAGAGTATCTAATATGATTGTATTGGGTGAATTACATGAGTGTTGCTGTATGCTNTGGGAAGATTAACGGACCACCGCCAGAATCCATCCTCAAACGAGGCTCGTACAAAGATCAAGAGGCTAGCGAGGCCGACGCTCCGTCAAGACCCAAGAACACNTTATTCCGTGTCCGGGTGCTTGATGGACGAATTCGCCCCATTGAGCGCGAGCTTCATGCTCTGGGTGCTTGATGGAGGTCATCGCCCCGTTGAGNTAGGTAAGGTTCTGAACGACATTTCTCATATCTGAGTTTTCCCTCTGTGAATCGATCCTAAAATGCTGTAATATTCACCTAGGAACAANAAATTAATAGTACGATCTTAGAAGACGATTGCATGCACACTCTGTTATTTGTAGGGCCCATTTCTATGATAAGCTTAGGGAATTATTGTTAGGAGCGATATGTCGCTCCAGCCAGATTTAATTTTCCCCTAGGAACTTAGCGGTTTACCACGGCAAGNGACGGATCGAAAGATATGAAAATTGGAAAAGAGAACTGTGTTTCGGTTTTCAGAGGGCAGAAAAGAAAGAAGTAGAAAAAAAACAAAAAAAAAAAGTCAGCCGGCGAGCGGCGGACGGCGGCAACAAGCGATCATCGGCTAAAGCAACGCAGCTCCAACAAGGCGTCGACGCGTATCGCCTGCAAGCCGGGCCGAACCGCGATGCGAACCGAGCCAACCGGACTGGCCGACCTGCGACCATGCGGAGGCGGGCGCGCGTGGCAAGCGCGCTTGCAGCCTGCGACTGGCGCCTTCCCGCGCGCGTGACCACGCACTCCCAGCGCGCTGCTGGCGCGAGAGCGTGCGTGGGACGGCCAATTTGGTCTGCTTGCTTTCTGTTTGCCTGATTTTTGTCTCGTTTTCAGTTCTAATACTGTTTTTACGTGAATAGGGACCTAATTTAAAGAAATCAGTATTTTTGGATACCTTACGGGCAAAGAAACGCTAGAAAAAGGGCATGCGTCAACCAGGTAAGTCACCACCCGGTATTTAGGAAGAAATACTTGTAGGATTCGCTTGGATTGCATGCATGCTAGTAGTTTTACTTCAGATTATCTCTCCATGTAAATTATTTGTCAGAGTATCTAATATGATTGTATTGGGTGAATTACATGAGTGTTGCTGTATGCTTTATGCTTCCGCTGTATGTATGCATGCATTTAATTTATGTTGGAATTGTTTATTCCGTGTCCGGGTGCTTGATGGACGAATTCGCCCCATTGAGCGCGAGCTTCATGCTCTGGGTGCTTGATGGAGGTCATCGCCCCGTTGAGCCGATATGCCTAGTTTGCATAAATTAATAGTACGATCTTAGAAGACGATTGCATGCACACTCTGTTATTTGTAGGGCCCATTTCTATGATAAGCTTAGGGAATTATTGTTAGGAGCGATATGTCGCTCCAGCCAGATTTAATTTTCCCCTAGGAACTTAGCGGTTTACCACGGCAAGAGGGTACCTTGGAGTGTTCATATATTGCTAGCGTGAGAACGGTATCTATAGCTCCGTGGGAGGACCAAGGGTCCCTGATCAGTCCTTACTGCTCTTAGCCATTTCGCATGGGAAATGTGTCCCCACGCCGTACAGCCCATTAGCTGCATGGGAACAGGTTGGGTCGCGCCCCCCATAGGGGGCTATATGGGCGTAGGGGTATTCAGCACACCCCTAGGCTTGATACCATGTAGTCCCAGATAGCCATGTAGAGGTAGCACCTTATAGAGAGATACCGACCACATTAGCTAGGCGTAAGAAACCTCTAGGCATTTAATGAAAGGACGATGAGCCGCTGAAACCCAAGGGGCAAGCCCCAAGGGACTAAGATTAGAACCAGACGTCCTAGAACTGAGTAGAAAACCGTGGGAATTTTGTTAAAT
This sequence comes from Cucurbita pepo subsp. pepo, assembly GCF_002806865.2. Lineage (NCBI taxonomy): Eukaryota > Viridiplantae > Streptophyta > Magnoliopsida > Cucurbitales > Cucurbitaceae > Cucurbita > Cucurbita pepo. The sequence continues at coordinate 4,034,279 of NC_036649.1, read as the reverse complement.
TAAGATGCCAAGAGAGCCTACAAATAGGGGCTTACTGAGTATAATTTTTATACTCATCCTTGCTATGATTTCCTTTTTTCAGGAGCGCGAGGCGTCGGTCAAGGGCGGGTGTGATGGAGGCGGGGTTGGTCACAGAGGAACGGGTTGTCCCGGGGCGTCAGTCTAGTCTTTATTTTGTATTTGCATCCTTTCGAAATTTATTTTGTTTTGTCTGTTTGTTGTTCAAAAACTTTATTTGAATTTAAGAATTTTCTCTACTTCATATTTAAAACACTTCATGCATTTGTGTCTTGTCGCTAGTCACCATCTGTAGTAAAATATTGGGTCGTGACATTAAATGATATGATTAATTTAAGTGTAATGAATTTTGAATATAATGACCCAACCTGCTCTTATCATATGCATGACCTAACTTTTTTATGTATTCTTTTTAAATAGTTCATAAACCAGGTCATGAAATTAAAAGTAAAATCTTTGGTCAATCCAAAAACATAAAAGAAATAAGAATAAATTATATATCCAAAAACTAGAAAATAATTGCCCTAATCTAACCTAAGAATATATAATAAAACGAAATACAACTACCCTAGCACCGATTCCATACAAGGGTGCCTTACCTTAACTTAGAATGTATAAGTCTGCACACGACGTGAGTATTTTAAGAAGTACTCAGTAAATGACCCCAATATTAGGGTCGTGAAATGCAAACACATGCAACATGGTTGGAACTATCATTTAGAACATTCTTTCATTCTCTTAGGTGGATTTCCAATTTTCGAGCTAAATTAGATTTGTAATACTTCTCTAAACACAGCCCACACGTGCAAATGTGGCCCCACCAGGTAGGCTCGCACATCCCCTAGGCTAGCACTCGTTGGCAGGCTATTGCCGAACACCTAAAGGGAATAGCGGTCGTTGTATCATCATGACGAACATAAGTGTCAGAATCAGTCTTATAGTATATGCGTTCATACTTATCATAATGGGGAAGTATTCTGATGCACGTGAGCGCAGTCATGCATGAAGTCCCCAAACTTTTTATCATGGCATAATAAATGATACAAGACAAACCTCCATTCTTTATCATGGCATAATAAATGATACAAGACAAACCTCCATTCTTTCCTAACATATTAAATTTGGTAATTATGCTGGCAGAATTCTCATACATTATTTCATACATAACATAGCATTCATGACATGGCATAGGGAAGTTCTGTATTATAGATTTCCTTATTTCAAAACATATTATGGCATAACATAACATATCAAAGCATATCACTCATATGACACGTGCAGGGGCCACTGGGCACGTGTCATCATACATAAAACAATTATTCCAGCCAAATTGACAGTGGAGCCACTTACTTGGCTGACATAGTCCGAATTATAAGGAATCACTACAAGAGGAGTAAGATTCGAATTAACTTGTTGATCGAATATCTCAAGGTAAGAACATTTGTTTGAGATTCAAATCACTCCACAAGCAAGATCGATCATATGTAGCTTGAATGATTATAAACATTCAATCTAAATTATATAGAATTCCAAAGAAACATAATCATTAGTCATTAGTCTTACCTTACCTAAGACATTCCAAGAGTTAGTAAGTTTCATATATTATGACAATAATTAGCTCGTAAATGTAGCCTTTAAGCAAATAAAAAAGTCATAAATTTTGCTTATAAGGGTGTTTCCACTCAAGGTTTTTAAAACACGTTTACTAGGCAGGGGTTTCCACACCCTTAGTGTTTCGCTCTCCCCAACCAATGTGGGATCTCACAATCCACTCTTCAAGGCAAGCGTCCTCGTTGACACTTGTTCCACAATTGTTCCTTACTAGTCCGTTGACACTTGTTCCACAATTGTTCCTTACTAGTCCCACAATCCACCCCTTCGGAATCCAGGAGTCCTCCCTGGCACTTGTTGCCCACTATATGTTTTGATATACATTTGAGTAAATTACATTTGTAATACCTAAGATTTGGAGTTGGTATTTATTTGGTGACATAAATATGGAGATTTGAGAGGAAATTTGGTTGGTTATGGATAGTATTGGTTATAAATGAAAGGCATAGAATTTGTTGTTGTATTAGGGAACCAAATATATGGCCGAAAATAAGGGTATTGATCTAAATTTAGGTTTGGTAGAAGCCTATAAAAGGGTTGCTAAGGTTTTGAAACACTCATCCGCTCGCAAAAAGAAGCATTGGAAAGGCAGAAGAAAAAGCATAAAATAAAATAAAATAAAATGGCGAAGAAGATGATTGCAGTGTTGTTGGTGTGCGTTGTGGTGGTGGGTGCATTGCAGGTTTCGAGTGCCACTGAAAGCGCGAAGGAGGCCAAATATGAGGCTAAATTTGAAGCCAAGTATAGGTTATGCTACGAAAAATGCGAGAAGGAATGCCTTGAAAAGGGCAATGGCCAAAGCTTCTGCGAAGTTAAGTGCGATGAAGATTGTGATGAGAAAGAAGCCGCTGGTATGCTCTTTTCCTTTTTAAATCATTTTTATTTTCTCTTAATAATTAATTGATTGATTATTGTATTTGTATTTGTATTTGTTTCACAGATAAGCTACACATCAAGGTGAAGAACTGAATAATGGAATGCAAAACAAAGAGGGCTCTTAACCTTCCAAGGATCTAACTAATAATTGTATTCATGTTTAAGCTTGTAAGATGGACTTTCATAAACCTTCTTTCTCCTCAATTTTTGAGAATGTGATATGATTCATGAATGTTATCTCCATACGAGTTATTTGTTCTAGGTGATTGATAGTGTTCTCTCCCTAACAAAGCATGCATGATTGTGTTGAGTAAAGATTAGGGCATTAGAACTAGGATGATTTTATATTGATCCGGGTTCGAACATTTCCTATACAACTTCTAAATCCATCTTGAGAGGGAACGAGGGACTACACAGATAATTTAGCTCAAAGAGGTTGTCTCGAGGTTGTAAAACGTTGTAGTGGGTGGAGTGGGTGAATCGTTAAAGCGTATCTATCTCGCATTTTTAAAGCGTATCTATCTCGCGTTTTTAAAGCGGTATCTCAAGCTTTTAAAGCATGAACCAAATGTAAATCTCTAGTATTGAGAGATTTTTCAATGGCATTTGTAACGCCCTGCCCACTATAGTGTATATTGGCCATTTTGGCAAATTTATTTACATATTTTTTATGGGTGGATTTAGCTAAAATTAGAGTACTCAAATTAAATTATATCAAATGATATTTAAATAGTTAAATAGATTTAGACCATAAAAAAATGCTATCGACGATAATTAACTTTCTTGTAATATAATTGGTAAGTACTCGTCGAAAAGATGTTATTATAAGTGAAAGATAACATATTATTTTAGTTACATTAATATATTATTTCTTTATTTTCCAAAAATCTAAATATCTTTTTCGACAATCCTAACATGACGAGATTGAACTATCAATATCTATAATGATAATCGATAACTTATTAATTTAGCTAAATATTAACTAATACAAGGTAAAAGTTTAGTTGGTTACATGAAAATCATTTTTAAAATTACTTTTTAATTTTAGTAAACGCCACTTTGTAACTATGTTCAAATTTGATAACAAATTTGGAAACATTCATATTCAACACAAATGTATATCGCATGTTTTATATTGAAAAATAAAAACAAAATTATTAAAAAAATTACTGAAGTGAATTTTATTTATAAAAAATGATATATATTTTTTTTTTAGGTAAATTAAGATTGAAATGGTGAGAATCATAATTATAATTTTAAAACGTTTCAATTAAAAATATATTAAAAAATGTCAAAGTAATTTTAAAAAACGTTTCAATTCATCAATGGTTTCTCAAGTAAATTTCATCATCATTGCCTTTTCCAATACAAGTTACTATATTTTGATCTCGGCATCTATCACGAAATCATGTGTGGTCGGCCAAAAGCATTCGAAAGAGACGTATGCCCTATTCACTTTGCACCAGAAGAGAATTGTTCTCCAAAACTTAACCTTAAACCCAAAATGGTAATCATCGAATTGCAAAAGTTAACCTTAAACCCAAAATGGTAATTATCTCCCCGAATTGGCAAATGATGAATTCCCTTTGACTGGTGGTGCACCATCTTATCGAGGATGCTTACATCTTTAACCAAAAGAATGTAATACGTGGAAATTGGTGGTTGTATATTGATCTTCAACCAAAAGAATGTAATACGTGGAAATTGGTGGTTGTATATTGATCTTCTCAGACTCAACCTTGAGCTGGAGCAAAAAAGCAGCCACATATCATTTTTTGAACCAAATTTTTGTTGGGTCATCTAAAAAGTTTAAGAAAACATTCTCTTCTTCTACGGTCATGGTCCTATTCTAACCTAAGAATCTAAATATGAGTAGTCTCTGCTTGCGATGTCGTCGTCCTCCGTGCATGTGCATCTTGTCTTTACCTTAAAAATGATGTGGCACACGGTGAGTATTTCGCAAATGCAAACATGCAATCATGCTCTTGGAACCTATCTCTATTCTCATCTAGGGGTGGCCTCCAGTCTCGGACAACTATGGATGTGTAGTACTTTCCTACACACGACCCACATATGCGAGTGCGAGTCCCCAGGTGGGCTCGCACACCCCCTGGACCCTCTCTGGTCACTAATTTGTAGCAACGTTCGGAGGTCAGCGGAACCCCTAGTGTCATGCGCCTCATGAACACCCTCATTATCATACTTATACATACAACATGCATGAGGGCCCTCTAAATCGCATCCTAATGTCTCTTTTGACACAACCCTCTTGTCTCATTTCTTTGTTACATTAATAACATATGCTCGTGGATATTTATAGTAATATCATTTTCATGCTCTTAGGGTTGTGTCTTAGGTCGATCTAACGACATGATGCAATATGACACTCATCATCATATAACATGCTCAATATGGAAAACGTCATCATATGAAGCAAAACGTCATACAAACATCATACTCATCATAAAGCCATCACGTGCATCAAACATAATATGTACATCGTGCATCATAATATATATATATATATTTCACACATCATCATGCATCGTAACTCTTACATTTTCATAACTCATTCATTATCATATACTAGTATATGGCATCATACTACGCCGCTCATACAACATCATCACTCATACATCATCATAGCTCATACATGATATACTAGTATATGACATCATATGATACCGTTCCTACATCATCATAACTCATACATCATCATAGGTCATACATCATAAATTGTAACTCATACAATTTCTAGCATATCCTATAGTAAAGTCACTTCCTTCGTTGGCCTTAGTCGAAGCAAACTCTAATTTAATTAATGTAAACTCTCGTTCTTGTTGGGTTTTATGTCCTAAAACTCATAGTTTGTAAGCAAAAACATATTATTTTTTCAATAAAGTTATTATTGATGTTTATTTAGTAAAGATTGTTATTGAATAAAGTGAATTTTACGATTATTATGACTATTTGAACTATTTGAACTATATGTAGAGACATAAGAGTGGATCAAGTTCAAGTATATAGTCAAAATGATCTATAGTATAAGGATAAGTCTGAGTGCCTTATCTTGGGGACACTATGAATGCAACCCACTTTTCTATATGATATAAACAATGTGATCACTAAATTGTACATGCGGAGACATGTAAGTGGGAGCGTCCTATGCAATGAGTATTGCATAAGATCGGACCATGAAGAAAATCACTCTCATTTTATAATGTCGTTTACTATTGAGACTGATTTTTTCAGTCGATGATCTAGGTAACTTCATCTTTATCCTGAGCTAACCATGAACTCCTGTTTTTTAGAATTATCCTTAGATTTGTATGGGTGAGAGTGGCTCGAGTTCGCCGACTCAATAAGCCTCCCATTTTAGAGGTAAGACTGGGTGAATAGCTGGGGACGTGGGGTGCATGATGGAATTCACTCCTACCCACTTTTAGGGATAGTACAAAGGTTGTTCCCTTAAGTACTGATTCCAGGTCTTGAACAAGGGTCACCCCTCTCTCATTGGCCTGAGAGAGATTCGGTTTACTAGTTGGACCACAAACCAATTGTTCATTCAAGGATCAATGGAACATAAGGAACAATAAGTAACTTCAGGGGTAAAACAGTAAATTGACCAAGCTCTAGTTATGAACAACCTGTGAAGGATCGACTTACTAATCATGGTTATATCAAATGGACAGAAATATATCTATAGTGAGGGGAATGCAACTATTAGGCTATAGTGAAGTGTCCTACTAGTTAACGAGTGTTGGTTAACAAGATTAATGAGTTTAGCCGGCTAATCTCGGATCGTTGGAGCCCATGACCTATAGGTCCATTAGGTCCCCCTACTAGCTCATATTAGATTAAACCATAGAACAGTGTGACGAGTGAGTTCGAAGTGTTCGAATTCAAATTAGGGAATATGCACTAAATATATATGATATATTTAACCGCATTTTTGTTTTATTTATGAATTAAACAAAAAGAGAGGATCGAAGATATTTAAATAAGATTTAAATATTTTAATCAATATGTGTCGGAATTGATCTAGATTGACATTTGAATTAATGTTAAATATTAATTAAATTGTTTAATTAATGATTTAATATTACTTTAATTTGAAATTAATTATTTAAATTAATTGTTGAATTAAAATGGAGAACGTCAAAATGTTGACTTCATTTAATGGAAAAATCCATGTTTGAGTTAGGTGGAATTTTGAGTGTCAAAATTTGGTTTAACCAAACTTGCATGCTTCCAAAATAAACCCAACAAATTTGAATGGAATTTTGAGTGTGAAAATTTGGTTAACTCAAACTTGCATGTTTGCCACCTAATCCCACTCATTTGAGTAAAATTTTGAGTATCAAAATTTGGTAATCTCAAATTTGGATGAACATGTAAATATGACTCTATAAATAGAGTGATCAAGGTCTCACAAACTCTCTCCTCACACATACTAAATCTCTTCCAAGTTTAGTCACTCACCAGATTCCACAATCCCGTTCTCAGGCCGGAGAATAGTAGGGAAGACACTAGTGGTGGTTCGAAACCGGTTCGTGAGGAAAAAGAAATTTGAACTACAAAAGGTTAGTACTCAAACTCCTTGAGTTTTAATGCTTATGAACATGCTAGCTAATTTACTATAATTGATATAGTTAGACTGCCTAAGATCCAAATTGTTTCTGCATGTATGATAATAACACCATCAGTTCTTCGAGAGCTACTCCAAAGGTTGTTGGGGTCCGCTTCCTATCGCATCGTTTGTCACCTTTCGTTAGTATTTCACATTTTAATTAATAATCCATCTAAAAATGTGAAATACGACTCTAAAACGGTCTCAATTACTATAACTGAGGCCGAAAATCGGTTCGGAAGGGTTGAAATAGTGGAAACCGGGCTAAAAATGGCAAGCCGAGGAGCCATTCAAGTCGCTGCCGCAAGCCGTTGAAGCTGCTCAAGCCAAAGGGTTGCTTGCACCGCGCTTGACACATGGCGACATCTGAGCGGGCCACAATAGCACAGGCGTCTCGGGTCGAGGTGCGGGTATAAGTTCAATTCGGGTCGTGGTTCGCGGGTTGTGGGCTCTGGTTGTAGGCTGGGCTATTGGGCCAAGATGAGTTTTTGACCTCAGTTTAGTAGGCTGGACCGCGAGTTGGTTATTGGGCCGTTGCAGTGGACCGGGCTGGGAATCTTGGGCCGTGGGTATTTGATTCGGGTATCCGATTTGGTTCCAACTCAGATCCATCGGATCCTTTCTTCTTGACCCAAATTTCTGTGTCATTTTTCGATTTATTTTCTCCCTCCTTACCACGATGATTTTCAACATTCTCCTTCGTCGTTCTTCTCCTCAATCTCTTTGTTAGGCCTTCAACTTGTTAGGATTGCACAACAACGCACACAATCGATCTAGATGAACACAAAGAACAGAATAGAGAAAATGCAAGGAGAACTCCGGCTAAAGGATTTATATTCATGACTTCAAGTATGTACAGAAAGAGAGAATACAAATAATACAGAAAGTACATTTTCAAAGCTCTACCTGAGGGATATATACATGGTTTAGCTTACTATATTTAGCTTTACCAGATATAACCATCTACTATATATAACTATTTACCATATATAGTTTTACCGGATATAGCTTTTTACTATATCGCTATTTACTATTTATGACAATTTACTTTATATGTCATTTACCAAATATAGTTTTACTATGTATAACCGTTGACTCAGTTATAAATAAGCAGCATGCTCCATAACCTAACCATTCTTCCTCTTTTGGAGACTGATCCAGTCAACCAAGAATTTCATTCTCAAACGATCATGAATATCTTCACTACACCATACCAATTGAGGTTTTGCACAATCTTAATATTTCAACATCAATACATTTTGTCAACAAGTTTGCTGGATTCTTTGCACCCTCTATCTTCTCAAAACACATCACCATCTTCCACTAACCTGCAAGTGAAATGGTATCGAATTCCGTGTTTTATCTTTAAATGATAGTTCGGGTTCTTCACCAACTGTATGACACTCTGACTATCTCTATAAAGAATCTTTTCATGCTGCTTCTTGCCCAATTCTTCCAGATAGTCAATCATCCATATTGTCTTCTTTCCAGCTTTAGCTATTGCCACGTACTCAGCCTCAGTACAACGCATTTTTGAAGCCTAGACGTCCCATCATCCATGGCTTGCTCATAACGTAGTTCTCACAACGACCCACATCAACAGATTTCAAACCTTCTCAAACTTCTTTCGTGGCCAGCGTCTTCATTCCTTTCACGCTCATATGTCCAAGTCTATTGTGCCATAGACTTGAATTTAAAGCACTTTCAGCAACAACAGCTATGTTCATACACCCTGCAGTGGTGTACAAGGTTCCAAATTTTGAGCCACGTGCTACCACCGTAGCACCCTTCAAAATCTTCCACGAACTCTTCCCTAACTTTGTTGCATAACCTGTGCTGTCCAATTGACCAATAGAGATCAAGGTTTTTTTTTAGACCAGGAATATATCTGACATCGTTTAATGTCCACTGATTTCCTGCCAGAGTTTTTATGCAGACATCTCCTTTTCCTTTAATCTCCAAATCTTTGTTGTCGGCAAGATACACCTTCTCGAAATTTCCAGACTTGAAATTCCGGAACAACTCTTTATTTGGAGACGAATGAAAAGATGCACATGAATCCAAAATCCAGAATTCAATCGAACTGTCCATGCTGAGGATTAGAGCATCCACAATGTCTTCTACTGAATTTATAGAAGCATCATCATCTCCAAATTTGTGATTCTGCTTCCTCTTTGGTCTTGTACAACCTGTCCGAAAGTGACCTTTTTCTCCACAATTCCAACACGTTACGTTTGGTCTATTTGAAGATTTTTCTCGGTTCTTTGATTTTGATCGCCCTTTGTTTGGGCCCTTCGGTTTACTTCTTCCCCGTTGGTCAACACTAAGAGCACTGCCAAATGAATTTCCAATTTCTCGTTTGCGAGTACTTTCGCTGAGAACTACATCTCGAATTTCATCAAACTTCAGTTTATCAGATCCTCGGGAACTGCTGATTGGGGAAACAACAGTATCCCACGACTTGGGTAAAGATGACATCAAAATCAATGCTTTAATTTCATCTTCGAAATTAATTTCCACCAAACTCAGTTGACTTACGATCATATTGAATTCATTTATATGATCCACAACAAATCCACCTTCAGACATCTGTAGATTGAACAATCTCCGCATCAAATAGACCTTGTCATAGCCAACGGTTTTTCGTACATATTCAACAACGCCTTCATCAGATCTGACGTTGTCTTCTCCTTGATGATGTTAAACGCCACGTTTTTGGATAGCGTCAACCGGATCATTCCTAAGGCTTTTCGATCCTTGAGCTTCCACTGCTCGGTGGCCATGGTATCCAACATCACTCCCAACAGGGGTTCGTGAAGATCTTTCTCGTACAGATAATCTGCAATTTGCATCTTCCAGAAACTAAAATCGGATCCATCGAACTTCTCAATTCCAATCTTTGAACTTTCCATCTTCACAGATCGTGGTGACTTCCGCCTAGCTCTGATACCAGTTATTAGGATCGCACAACAACGCACACACTCGATTTAGATGAAGACAAAGAACAGGATAGAGAAAATGCAAAGAGAACTCTGGCTAAAGAATTTATATTGATGACTTCAAGTATGTACAGAACGAGAGAATACAGATAATACAGAAAGTACATTTTCAAAGCTGTCCCGAGAGATATATACCTGGTTTAGATTACTATATTTAGCTTTACCAGATATAACCATCTACTATATATAACTATTTACCATATATAGCTTTACTCGATATAGCTTTTTACTATACATGGCTATTTACTATTTATGACAATTTAATTTATATGTCATTTACCAAATATAGTTTTACTATGTATAACCGTTGACTCAACTATAAATAAGCAGCAAGCTCCATGACCTAACACAACTCGTCTTCTACGAAGTTTCGTGGCTAATGGATGTTGGGGGAGGTGGATCTCGTTTTCTCAAAATTCATTTTCTCAGATTCCTTTCTCGACCGACGATGACAATGTTAGATGAAAGCTATGGTTTTTCAAGGTTATTCACACATTAAACCTATTTGTTTTTTTGTTTTTTTTTTTTGTTTTTGTTTTTTTTTTTTGCTTTTGGATACCTGAATTAATTCTACACGTATCGTGGAAGAACGTATTTTTAGCTAGCCATTTTGACTTACTTTAGGCGGCCCAAGATTTGTTTGCCACCATGGCTAATTTTAGGATAGGATGATTATTTAAATATGTCGTCTAACCTTTTTGTTTTTTCAGTTATTTTCTTTTCAAAGAGTTTTCGTTCGGCTTTTTCCTCCGGCTTTTCCCTCTTCCTCCTCAGTCAAAACAACAGGCAACACGTAATCACAAGGACACAAAACTTACCCTAAAATGATATGCAATCATCCCTCCTCAGTCAAAACAACAAGCAACACATAATCACAAGGAGACAAAACTTACCCTAAAATGATATGCAATCATTGGAATCCTCCTCGTGGTGGTGTTAACTAAGCTTTTCGAGGTCGATTATGGAAGTTTTGGACCGTGGGTTTCGTTTCCGGCTCTTGCCGTAAAACTTGGACTTCTCTCTCTCCCTCTTTCCTCTCTATTTTTCTCTTCTACGTGTGTTTCGTGAGCGTGTCGAGGTCGGGGATAACATTTGACTGGAGATTTGGGTGAGTTGTGGGGGTCGAGGACATGATCTTACACCCCGCGAAATTTTCGGCGGTCGCCGGTGACTAGTTTTTTTTTTTTTTTTTTTTTTTTTATTCTAATTCGTTAATTTTGCTGTATGCTCGATAATTTAATACTCCATCAATTAAGTGGAAAAATATGGTTATTTTGAAGACAAAAAAATAGATTACCATGGTAAAAAGGTATTAAAAAAATTAATATTTTCCTAATTTTGTGTTTTGTCCTAAGATTTATTAACCTCTCAAGAACGAAATTCATTATTTTACTCGATCTAGAAATGAAAAATATTTCATTCATTTTTAAAACCACTCACAAATATCAGTGTTTCAAAATAAAAAATAGGAAATATAGAAAACTATTAATCTATAATTTCCTCTATAATATTTTTTTTACTATGACTCGAATATGAATTTGGCTGGGGACATACTAGCCAAGACGATTCTTAAAAGAGTCGATAGAGAAAAAAAAATGTCAGATTAAATGTCTTGAAATATTTATTTAATTTCAAATAATATATTTTAGCATTTAATATATTAATGTGTGTAAACACATAAAATTAAATATATATTTTCTTTATGCTTAATATATGAAATGTTAATTTGAATCTACCCGTTATAAATTTCTTTTACTATTCTAGATTTGAGTCGAAATCTACATATTTCTATTTTATTGTTCTCCCGAGAAACTTAAGTTGAAAATCATATTTTTTAATTTCCTAGTTTTAATTTAAAATTTATAGTACAATTTAAAAAAATTTATTCTCTCTTTTTTTTTTTTTTTTTTTATTTAAATTTTCGAGATAAACAAATACGTTATCATAAATAAATAAAAACAATTCATTAAGGATTATCCAACAAAACCTTATTATTTTTCATTGTTGTTATGGATAATTCAACAGCAAGATGAATTGATAAAGCTTCTCTAAAGTTAAACAAGTAAATTCTAATAAATAAATTAATTTGCTCCTTCAGCTCCATTCCCGTACCTTTCATGAAGCCATCTATTCTTCTTAACTCAGGCCAAAAGCTATTAAAAGAGATATAGGCACTCGACTTCTCAAATTTGCACCAAAAAATGGTCGTTCTCCAAGTATTTTCCTTAAAGTTCCATTTGTACTCATCTCCACGATTATCCAAATTGTGAATTCCCAAATCATCGTCTTTCGACTGGCAATGCACAACCAACCCAAAGTTGCTTAGCCCATTAACAACATGAACGTTATACGTTGTAGGTATCGATGGAGGCTACGTAATTCTTGTAACAACTTGAACCCCAGCAAAAGCCACACCATGATTCGCAACAAAACAAGCACATTCCTAATCATTTTCTTCAACATTTTTTTTTTGTTTTTTGTTTTTTTTTTGTTTATCTATCTATTGATATTATGTAATATAAATATACATCACAAACAAGAAATTAAGGAAACTTCGATGGTTTTAAGAAAATTAATCAACTATCTAATTTTGCATTATGAAAAATAATTAAGGATAATATTGTATTAATTAGGTATAGATTTATTATTTGATTCATATTAACCTAATACGCGTAGGAATAGAAAATATTTCATTAATTTGCAATACAACTTACCAAAGTTGCAACAAAAATATCAATATTTGGAAATAAAAAATAAAAAATACTGACTAATATTAATAGAATATATATGGTAAAAACGAGTATTCAAATTAAATTTTATCAAAATATAATTAATTAAATCATATTTAAATAATTAAATCAATTTATATAATGAAAAAAAAATGATATCAAAAGGTTATTACGATAATTATAACAATTAAAAATGATTAATCAACTTTATTATAATATAGATTGAAGCTATTAATGCTATAATAAAAAAAAAATGTTATTCTGAGTGAAAGATAACACATTATTTTAGCTATATTAACATATTATAACTTTATTTTTCTAAAATTTAAATATAATCTTTTTTGTTTTATAGTCCGACTGCTGCGAGATTGAAGGATAATTGGTAACTTATTAATTGAACTAAACATTAACTAATAAATTTAGCTGTAAAAAAAAAAACATAAAAAGGCTTATTATTAAACTCTCGACTTTAATCGTTTGAAATCATCTTAGTCGTATGGAAATCACTTTTATAAAAGTATACGATCAAACAATAAAATAAATAAACAAAAATCATGTTTAATCTATACTTTCATTGAAATAATTGTTTCATCTTTAGCATTCTAGATGCCATCTATCACGAAGTCATGTGTGGTCATTCTCATGCCAAAAGCATTCAAAAGAGACATATGCATCCGGCATATCCACTTTGCACTAGAAGAGAGTTGTTCTCAAAAAGTTAACCCTTAAAGATAAATTGATAATCATCTCTAGGTTTAAACAAATGATGAACTTACTAATTTTCATAAGTATTTTTATTTAATTTAGTTATTAACCCCCAATACATAACCATCTTGATTGAGTAAGAATATTAATTTGGTTATTTTATATAACTATTTTAATTAAAATCTTATTTATTTTGGTTATTAATCATATATATATATATATATATATATATATAACATTAATATTCTCCATGAATTATCCTATATAAAGGGAATGTCTAGGAGGCTGAGGATATGAGAATTTGATTGAGTTTGTATGTCACATTGTATTTTGAGTGACATTTTGGAGAAACTTTTTGATGAGAGACTTTGTAGTGTGAGAGGGAGGTATACACTTGTAAACACTTTGATTACTAGTGATTGGTTACTAAACGTGGATGTAGGGAAATTTCTTCTCTCTAAACCACGTAAATCATTGTTTCTTTGTTTAAATTCCATTCGTTGGTGTTGTGAGTACATTCGATCTTGCTTCCACTATTGGTACAACAATTGGTATCATAGTTTTGTGGCGGTAGCATTTCGGCGCACAATAAGTGGTATCAGAGTTTTGAAGGTTGTATCATTTTTGTACAAGTGGTATCAAAGCCTGGTTGTGGTATTTGGGGTATTCTAAAAAGTTTTTACCCCATCAAATCGTGCTTATTTTCTTGAAAATCAATTTTCAAGAATTGTGTTTTTCTACTTTCGTCCAAATTACTTGTTACAAATGGCAGAGTCATTTGATATTAAATGAGGACGTGGATAGAGAATTTTGAGTTCTAATCTTGAAGTAGAAAAATTTGATGGAATCAATAATTTTGGTGTTTGGCAAGGTGAAGTTATTGATTTGCTGGCCATGCAAGACCTTGATGCTTCTCTCGTAGTGGAGATGCCTGAAAACATGACAGATGCAGAATGAAAACATGACAGACGCATAATTATGTATGACTCAAATTTGATATTGGTTATAACATCCGTGAAGATGGAAGATTTTTTGTACCAGAAAGATCTTCACGAATCTCTATTGGGGTGAAACCGAATATCATAACCACAGAGTAGTGAAAGCTCAAGGATCGGCAGGCCTTAGGGTTGATTTGGTTGACACTGTCCAGAAATGTGGCATTTAATATTATCAAGGATAAGACATCTTAAGTTCTATTGAAGGCGCTATTGAATAGGTACGAAAAATCGTTAGGTATGAACAAGGTGTATTTGATGCGGAGATTTTTCAATCTACAAATGTCTCAAGGTGGATCCTGTTGTGGATCATATAAATGAATTCAATATGATTTTAAGTCAACTAAGTTCGGTGGAAATTAATTTTGAAGATGAAATTAAAGAACTGATTTTGATGTCCTCTTTACGTGAGTTGTGGGATACTGTTGTTGTCGTGAACAACAGTACCCAAATCTCTGATAAGTTGAAGTTTGATTAAATTTGAGATTTAGTTCTCAGCGAAAGTATTCGAAAACAGAAAATTGGAGACCATTAAGGCAATGCTCTTCAGTGTTGATCAAAGGGGAAACAGTAAATGAAAGAGCCCAAACAAACACGGACCATGAAAATCATAGAATCGGAGAAAATCTCCGAACATACCAAACGTAACGTGTTGCAATTATAGAGAAAAAGGGTATTTTTGAAAAAATTGTACAAAATTGAAGAATAAGTAGAATCACAAATTTGGAGGGTACAATGACTCTATATATTCAGCAGACAGAAGATACTGAGAATGCTCTAATTCTTATTGTGAACAGCTCGATTGAATCTTGAATTTATGATTTAGGTGCATCATTTCATTATTCTCTAAGTAAGGAATTGTTTCAAAATTTCAAATCCGAAATTTTTTGGAAGGTGTATTTTGCCGACAACAAAAACCTCTATGATTGAAATGAATGGAGATGTCTACCTACAAACTCCCGTAAGAAATCAAGACATTAAAGAAGTTTAGATATATTTTTGGTCTTAAGAAGAATATCATCTTTATTGATTAGTTGGATAGCACATGTTATGCATCAGAGTTTGGAAAAAGTTCGTGAAAGATTGTGAAGGGTTCCATGGTGGTAGCTCGTGACATAAAATTTGGAACTTATACATCACTGCAGAGTGTATAAACATGGTTGTTGTTCGGTGGGATCATGAGGGATGATTAGACGGTGAGGCCCTACAACCCTAAACCACGAAAGACTCAAGGAGTCAAGAATTATGAGACTGGGAGCCCCTACTAAGACTGCCAAACCACCCTTGAGACCTAGAAGGCCACCTTAGTACCTCGGGATGTAGAAGAAAGATTACTAAACCGATAGTAGCTGGCATGGCGTTCGAGTAGTTTCCACTCCCATTTCCACTCTTGTACGATACCATCAAACTACGCGTTACACTGGTTAGGATTGTGATACTCAGTGGTAGATTGACTATTCTGCATGGTGGATCCATCCTATGGTAGAACGTTGAACACGCAGGTAGTCAGAGGTTAACCTGCACATAGGATTCGTCCTATGGGAGGATGTTGATCATGCGGGTAACTTGTCAAGCTGGCTTGTACCGGAAAGTAGCATGCCCCAACCTTGGGCGACCTCATGGCCTGTGCGACAGGCTCACCGGTTCACTCCTCCATGGACGACAAGCAGGCTGGCACTCACCATGTTATTCCTCACTTGGTCAAAGTTATATGTGGTAGCGCCTCATCCTTAGACTACCGCTACGAATGTTAAATCTTCTGCCTAGGTGTGTGTACCAAGACGGTTGAAACTCTAGAGCCTAGAGTAAGCTGGTGGTTCCCTACTATGACATGGATGAGATAAGAGCATATAAGTAGGTTGCTTCCTAAATATATTTATACTCATTCCTATCTACATTTCTTTTTCAGGTTCGTGAAGCTACCGATTGTGGCGATAGGGTTCTCAGGAGCTTAGAAGTCATAGAGGAATTGTCGACTTGAGGCGTTTGTCTAGACTACGTACATATAGTTGTCACTTAATACATGTCATGTATCCCCAATCTCGTTCCCTCATTACATGAATCAGGCATATGTAAATATACATTTTGATTCTTGCTCCGAGTTTATCACATTGCTTGTAAAGTTTTTAACTCGCACAAATTTTTTGTAACTGGTTTTACTGTTACTTGTTCTTTCATTTTCATGCATTGCATAGTATATTTGAGTCACTCCCGATCTTTCGATGCCTCAAAATTCAGGGAAAAACAAAATAGGTCTCTTATGTATGTATTTCATAATACAATTTTACATACAATGTATATCCTAGTCGTTTTTCTTTTTTTCCTTTCATAAAGTTAACATGGAATCAAAAACCTAAGATATAGTGTTCGAGTATTTGTTTGGATGTCGTTTTAGTCTTCGATACATCATTTTTTCAAGTAGTTCTTGTAGCTTAGTTGGTTAGAGCACTTAATTTGTAAGCGAGAGGTCTTGAGTTCAACTCTTAACAACATCGTAGATTCATTTGTTTATTATACCTCAATGTGTCTCTTTGGTTTGTATTTTCTGATACAATTAGTGTAATGTAGTAGTCTTTTTCAGTTGCTTGGGTGTTTATTCGTTTGGTGATTTAAGAATTGGTATGTTTTATTTGTTTCAAGTAGCTCTTGTAGCTCAGTTGGTTAGAGCACCTATTTAGTAAGTGGGAGGTCTTGAATGCAACTTTCAATCGTTATACGTGGATGTAGGAAAATTTCTTCTCTCCGAACCACGTAAATCTTAGTCTCTTTGTTTAAATTTCGTTCGTTGGTGTTGTGAGGGTTTCTAGAAGATGCAAATGGAAGATTTTCTATACCAGAAAGATCTTCATGAACCCCTATTAGATGTGAAACTGAATATCATATCCTATTAGTTCTGAACGAGAGTATTCGAAAATAGAAAATTGAAGATTCTTAAGGCAGTGCTCTCAATGGAGAAAAAGTAAATGAACGAAAAGGAGATTCTTAAGGCAGTGCTCGTTGATCAATGGAGAAAAAGTAAATGAAAGAGC
>NC_036649.1:4008141-4014910 GCF_002806865.2 Cucurbita pepo subsp. pepo | reverse complement strand
AAAAAAGTAAATGAAAGAGAGAGACCATGAAAAAGTAAATAATGAAAGAGCCCAAACAAAGTAAATGAAGTAAATGAAAGAGAGAGACCATGAAAGAGCCCAAACAAACAGGGACCATGAAAAGACCATGAAAAAAAGTAAATGAAAGAGCCCAAACAAACACGGACCATGAACAAAAGTAAATGAAAGAGAAAAAAAGTAAGCCCAAACAAACAGGGACCATGAAAAAAAGTAAATGAAAGAGAGAGCCCAAACAAACAGGGACCATGAAAAAAAGTAAATGAAAGAGAGGGACCATGAGCCCAAAAGTAAATGAAAGAGCCCAAACAGACAGGGACCATGAAAAAAAGTAAATGAAAGAGAGGGACCATGAAAAAGTAAATGAAAGAGCCCAAACAGGGACCAATGAAAGGTCCCAAACAAACAGTGACCATGAAAAAGTAAATGAAAGAGCCCATACAAACAGGGACCATGAAAATCATAGAACTGGGTAAAATCTCCGAACATACCACAAATTTGGAAAAAAATCATAGAACTGGGTAAAATCTCCGAACATACCACAAAGTTGGAAAAATTGTACAAAATTGAAGAATAAGCTGCCCAAACAAAGTAAATGAAAGAGCCCAAACAAACAGGGACCATGAAAAACAGGGACCAATGAAAGAGCCCAAACAAAGGGTCAGCCCAAACAAACAGGGACCAATGAAAGAGCCCAAACAAACAGGGACCATGAAAAAAAGTAAATGAAAGAGCCCAAAAGTAAATGAAAGAGCGACCAATGAAAGAGCCCAAACAAACAGGGACCATGAAAAAAAGTAAATGAAAGAGCCCAAAAGTAAATGAAAGAGCCCAAACAAACAGGGACCATGAAAAAAAGTAAATGAAAGAGAGGGACCATGAGCCCAAAAGTAAATGAAAGAGCCCAAACAGACAGGGACCATGAAAAAAAGTAAATGAAAGAGAGGGACCATGAAAAAGTAAATGAAAGAGCCCAAACAGGGACCAATGAAAGGTCCCAAACAAACAGGGACCATGAAAAAGTAAATGAATGGGTAAAATCTCCGCTGATATCCTATTAGTTCTGAACGAGAGTATTCGAAAATAGAAAATTGGAGATTCTTAAGGCAGTGCTCTCTAGTGTTGGAGAAAAAGTAAATGAAAGAGCCCAAACAAACAGGGATCATGAAAATCATAGAACTGGGTAAAATCTCCGAACATACCACAAATTTGGAGGGTGCAATGACTCTATATATTCAGTAGACAGAAGATACTGAGAATGCTCTAATTCTTATTGTGGACAGCTCGATTGAATCTTGGATTTTGGATTTAGGCGCATCATTTCATTCTTTAAGTAAGGAATTGTTTCAAAATTTAAAAAGAGAAATTTTTTGTAAGGTGTATCTTGCCGACAACAAAAACCTTGATGATTGAAATGAATGGGAGATGTTTGCATACAAACTCCAATAAGAAATAAGGATATTAAAGAAGTTTAGATATATTTCTGGTCGTAAGAAGAATATAAGCTCTATTGATTAGTTGTATAGCACATGTTATGCACCAGAGTTTGGCAAAAGTTCGTGAAAGATTGTGAAGGGTTCCATGGTGGTAGCACATGACACAAAATCTGGAATTTATATGCAGAATGCATAAACATGGTTGTTGTTCAGTGGAATCATGAGGGATGATTAGACAGTGAGAACCTATAACCCCAACAACGAAAGACTCAAGGATTCAGGAATTAAGAGAGTGGAGACTTGAGTTCCTACCAAGACCGTCTAACCACCCTTGAGACATAGAAGGCCACCTTACTACCTTGGGATGTAGAAGAAAGATTTCTAAACTGATAGTAGCTNAGATTCTACAGTCCCGTTCTAAGGCCGGAGAATAGTGGAGAAGACACTAGNATACCATACCATCAAGCGAGGCGTTAAATTGGTTAGGAATGTCATACTCAGTGGTAGATTGACTATTCTGCATGGTGGGTCCATCCTATGGTAGAACATTGAACAAGCAGGTAGTCAGAGGTTAACCTGCACATAGGATTCTTCCTATGGGAGGATGTTGATCATATCGGTTGTTGGGTTTTATGTCCTAAAACTCATTGTTTGAAAATAAAAANAACTTGTCGAGCAGGCTGACACTCACCATGTTCCTCATCTGGTACAAAGTTATATGTGATAGCGCCTCATCCTTAGACGTCGGATACCGCTACGAAGGTTAAATCTTCTGCCAAGGTGTGTGTACCAAGACGGTTGAAACTCTAGAGCCTATAGAGTAAGCTGGTGGTTCCCTACTATGACATGGATGCGATAAGAGCCTGTAAGTATGAAAATCCAAGGTTATTAATGTAATCTTGAACAGTATTTGGTTGACATACAAGAGGATCGTGTTCAAGTAATAACCTAAAGAGTCTATAGTATATGGATAAAGTTGGATGCCTTATCTTGGTAACACTATTGATACGGCCCACTTTGTAATCGTTACAAATGATTTGATTCAAATCGTTCATGTGAAGATATGTAAGTGGGGGTACCCTGTGCAATGAGTTTGTATAAGACTGGACCAAGACATGTTTAATCTCTCTTTATAAATCCGTTAATTGAGAAGATTAATATNCATGCACTTTTGTTTATTCGGAATTATCCTTAGATTTGCATGGGTGAGAGTGNGTGAGTGAGTTATGAACTCCTACCTTTGAGGGCTTGTCCTTTAATTTACATGTGTGAGAATGGCTCTGTAGGCCGATTCAATATGCCTACCATTTTAGGGACTTGAACAAAAACGGAGTTTGGAACATAATATCATGAGATGAAATTCACTCCTTTCNCGGTCTTGAACTAGGGCCCCCACCCTCTCATTGGCCCAGTTATGAGCAACCTATGAAGGATCGACGTACAAATCATGGTTATATCAAATGGACGAAAATATATCTATAGTGAGNGAGGAAACTAGATGAGTTGTTCTCTTAAATACTGATTTCGGTACTTGAACAATGGGGCCCCAACGTCTCACTGGCCCGAGAGGAACTTGGTTTATGATTGGATCATAAACAAATTGTTTATTAGTGAATCAGTGATACTTATGTTGAAAAATGTAATTATAGGGGTAAAACAGACTTTTGACCCAGCTGTAGTTATGAACAACTCGTGAAGGATCGACTTGCTTGTAATGATTATATCAATGGACATNACAAAATGATGACTTCACTTCATCTAAAAATCTAAAAATCTGAGTTAGTAGAATTTTGAGGTGTCAAAATTTGGTTTAACCAANAAGGCATAAGAGTGCAACTCTAGGTCTACAGTGGAGTCACCTATAGTTAATGAATGGAAATTGATTAATTAAAGAGTTTAATTAATTAATTTTGTATCATTTGAGCTTATAACCAATAGGTCCATAAGGTTTCCTTGCTAGTTCATGATAGTTCAATTTCAAAGCTAGTTCATAGTAGTTCAATTTATTTGAAAGAAAATTTGAAGGGTTCAAATTGGTNTATGGAACTTCTCCCTTCTAGAAACCTTGAGAAAAGCTCTCACAAACGCTCTCTTCATATATGCTAAATCCCTCCCAAGTTTAGTCACTCACCAGNATTAATTTGAAAGGTCAAACTAATATTTAATATATTAAATATATTAAATAAATTAGAAAATATATTTAATTGGAAACTTTTAAATTAATATTTAATATATTAAATATATTAAAAAAATATATATATTTATGGTATGCCATACAATTAAATATTAAATCAATTAATGTATGATATATTAAATAAAAATATATTTGAAATTTGGATGAAATTCAAATTAATTAAATATATATCAGGATATCTTATAATATTTAAATATAGTTTGTATTAATTTAAATATGTAAATATATTATTGGCAAAAATTCTTCAAGAGTCTCTATAAATAGACTCTCGGGTTGAGCCAAACAGACCAATCTCTCCCCCTCTCTCTGGAGAATGAAATTACATCTCTAGAGAATTCTTGAAACCAATTACATCTTAGGAGGCATGAAACGGATTACATCTCCAGAAGAAGAAGAAGAAAAAAAAAAAAAAAAAAAAAAAAAAAAAAAAATCATGCGAAATATTAATCTTCTCAATTAACGGATTTATAAAGAAAGATTAAATATTTCTTGGTTCAGTCTTATACAAACTAATTGTAAATGATACCCCCACTTACATATCTCCACATGAACGATTTGGATCAAATCATTTGTAACGATTATAAAGTGAGCCATATCAATAGTGTTACCAAGATAAAACACCAAACTTTATTCATATACTATAGACTCTTTAGGTTATTACTCGAACATTATTCTCTTGTATGTCAACTACATACGGTTCAAGATTACATTAATAACCTTGGATTTTGATATCATGGATAACAATTAAATTACAAATAAAATAATCAAAATTATAGTTAAAAAGTAAATAATTAATTACGAGGCTTTAGGCATAAATTCCAACAATCTCCCACTTGCTCTATACCCAACATGTTCTCTCACTTGCCCTATTGTCCTATTGAAGATGAGACATGTCTCGTAATCCTACATTCTAGATGACCCTCAAACACTTCAGCCTAAAGAGTTATTTTATATAAAACAAAATAATACAATTTTAATATTAGATTGAATTCCAAGAGTTTCATAACATATCTATTTCGTAATACAATTTTATTTGATTTGATTTACATTATAAAGACAAATTAGTATTTTGCTAATTTTTCTCATTCCTATAAATATGTCTCTTTGGTTTGTATTTTATGATACAATTCTATGTACAGTGTATTGTAGTAGTCTTTTTCGTTCTCTTCCCTAGTTGCTTGGGTGTTTATTCGTTTTGGCGATTCAAGAATTAATATGTTTTTAGTTTCAAGTAGCTCTTGTAGCCCAGTTGGTTAGAGCACCCGTTTAGTAAGCGGGAGGTCTTGAGTTCACTCTCAACAAGAGCGTTATTGCCCTCTAGTACGTTTCCAATAGACCTTGCACCCCACAATTGTCACTAAGTAGAGAATTTTATTGAGGTCTTGAGTTCACTCTCAACAAGAGCATTATTGCCCTCTAGTACGTTTCCAATAGACCTTGCACCCCAAAATTGTCACTAAGTAGAGAATTTTATTGCGTTGAAATTGAAGTTCCCCTCCCTCCCAAAGTTCCCCCCTCCCGATATTGGCAATTCTCAAATCATTGTCTTTCCAACTGTCTTGGGTCTTTCCAACTGTCCTTCCAAGATTATGAATTCCCTGTATTACCTTCTTTGAGCGTCATAATCCACTGTAACTGTATNGGACATATTATAGGCATATTATGGTAGGCATAAGCTTAAAATGACTTGTATGACTATAATAAAGCAACAAAATGACTTGTCTCAAAGTATGGTATGTCCCTGAAATGGCAGGCATATTGAATCGGCTAAAAGAGTCATTCTCATCCATGTAAATTAAAGGGCAAGCTCTCACAGGCAGGAGTTCATAAGTCACTCAGGATTAAAATCGAGTCGCATATGATCATCATGCGAAATATTAATCTTCTCAATTAACGGATTTATAAAGAAAGATTAAATATTTCTTGGTTCAGTCTTATACAAACTAATTGTAAATGATACCCCCACTTACATATCTCCACATGAACGATTTGGATCAAATCATTTGTAACGATTATAAAGTGAGCCATATCAATAGTGTTACCAAGATAAAACACCAAACTTTATTCATATACTATAGACTCTTTAGGTTATTACTCGAACATTATTCTCTTGTATGTCAACTACATACGGTTCAAGATTACATTAATAACCTTGGATTTTGATATCATGGATAACAATTAAATTACAAATAAAATAATCAAAATTATAGTTAAAAAGTAAATAATTAATTACGAGGCTTTAGGCATAAATTCCAACAATCTCCCACTTGCTCTATACCCAACATGTTCTCTCACTTGCCCTATTGTCCTATTGAAGATGAGACATGTCTCGTAATCCTACATTCTAGATGACCCTCAAACACTTCAGCCTAAAGAGTTATTTTATATAAAACAAAATAATACAATTTTAATATTAGATTGAATTCCAAGAGTTTCATAACATATCTATTTCGTAATACAATTTTATTTGATTTGATTTACATTATAAAGACAAATTAGTATTTTGCTAATTTTTCTCATTCCTATAAATATGTCTCTTTGGTTTGTATTTTATGATACAATTCTATGTACAGTGTATTGTAGTAGTCTTTTTCGTTCTCTTCCCTAGTTGCTTGGGTGTTTATTCGTTTTGGCGATTCAAGAATTAATATGTTTTTAGTTTCAAGTAGCTCTTGTAGCCCAGTTGGTTAGAGCACCCGTTTAGTAAGCGGGAGGTCTTGAGTTCACTCTCAACAAGAGCGTTATTGCCCTCTAGTACGTTTCCAATAGACCTTGCACCCCACAATTGTCACTAAGTAGAGAATTTTATTGAGGTCTTGAGTTCACTCTCAACAAGAGCATTATTGCCCTCTAGTACGTTTCCAATAGACCTTGCACCCCAAAATTGTCACTAAGTAGAGAATTTTATTGCGTTGAAATTGAAGTTCCCCTCCCTCCCAAAGTTCCCCCCTCCCGATATTGGCAATTCTCAAATCATTGTCTTTCCAACTGTCTTGGGTCTTTCCAACTGTCCTTCCAAGATTATGAATTCCCTGTATTACCTTCTTTGAGCGTCATAATCCACTGTAACTGTATTACCTTCTTTGAGCGTCATAATCCACTGTAACTGTATTACCTTCTT